>NC_056599.1:20433214-20733214 GCF_018340385.1 Cyprinus carpio | reverse complement strand
CCGGGGTGCAGTTAGAATTTTTCATAGCTAGTAATAAAGTGATAAAAAAAAAGAAATATGATGATGCTAAATATGTTTAATACTGTTAACACATTAGATCAATCATGACAAAATAGTTTAATCAGCTAAACCTAAAAAACTGTCAGTAACTTGACTAATTGAGGGAAGATAAAACGGTTCATTGTAAACCTGTATTATTCTCCATTTCGTCGTTTTCTTCAGACTGCATGAAGTCCTGCTGGATATCTTCTCGAGCAGCAAGCGCACGTAATGGATTCCTCGAACCCTGGGTCCTGCGGGACGGTCGAACTGAGCGCCTGTGCTCGGCTACAGCTGAGCTCAAACTAAACACAAACAGAGCGTTAACCTGTATCCTCTCACACACTTAGAAATCCCCCACAGATATGCATTTACATCGGTGTGTTGGTCTGACAGAGAGTGCTCAGGTCCGGCTCCGTGTCTCCTCCAGTGGTCAGACACGCTGGTAGTGCAGAGGGTTCAGAGGTCATCTCAGCACCAAACATCTGACTCTCTTGGACTTCACTGGCACAAATGGTTTGTGTTTCTGTTTTCAAGAGTTTGGGAGAATCTTCCTCCTCACAGCTTGCCTAAAATAACAGACAATCTAAATAAGCTGAATTATTTAATATCCATTATAATACTTAAAATGTTTGAATAGACTACCATTCAAAAGTAGGGATTGGTAAATGTTTTTAATGTTTTGGAAAGAAGTTTCCTATGCTCAGCAAGGCTGCATTTATTTGAACAAATTTACATTAAAATGATATAATTTAAAATAATCATCTTCTATTTAAGTATATATTTTATAATGTAATTTATTCCTGTGATGCAAAGCTGAATTTTCAGCATGATTACTCCAGTCATCAGTGTCACATGACCCTCCAGAAATTAATCTAATATTATGATTTTCTGCTCAAGAATAATTTTTTTTCATTATTATCGATGTTAACATTTTTGTCGTTGTTTAAATATTTCTTGTGGAGAGTGAATTTTTTTCAGGATTATTTGATTAATAGAAAGTTCAACAGTAAATTTATTTGTATCAATGTAGATGACTATTTTCATGTTTGACCAATTTAATGCATCCTTGCTGAATAAAAGTATTAATTTCTTTCTTTTCTTTTTTTTTTAATCCCAAACATTTTAACAGCATTGTCTATGTATCATAAAAATACATTGACTCTCTCTGTCACCTGTGGTTGGGTTTGAGTGGTTGTGGAAACCTCCTGAGCTTCATAAGAAAGACTCCTCTAGAGAGGCAAAAAGAAGGAGGAAGAGTATAGTAATAGCAATTGTCTAGGTCCGGCCAGTCAAAGCTAAATCAAATCAATGACATACCATTATTGACAGTTAAATGTTGAAAATGTTTTGCTCAAATATTCTGTGGAACTTAATATGACAAGGCAGCCAAAACAAAAACAAACACACACATTCACGATACAATATACAGTAAAACAGATGCACCAATGTTATGTTGAAAAGCACAGGCTTAGAGCAATAGCAGTTTATGAACACATTTCATTACATTCACAGTCATATTATGGAAATTCACACCAACTGTTTAATGTGGACAAAAACTGGAAGAAATTCTCACCTCATTAAAAAACATCACATATTGAGGTGTGGAGCTTGAACGAGAGTATACAGAGGAAAACACAGGCTCCTGAGAGGAGAGGATTGATTAATTGATTGATTGAATGATTGATCGATCGATCTGTAAAAACACACATAACATTCTTACCCAGCACTGAGTTTGGGGATTCGACTCAGCTGTAGTGACATTCTCATCCTACAGGGAGCAGTGAGGAGAAAGACAAGAGGAAACATTAGACTGACACCTGTGACTCACATGCTGCATGTCAATGTATATTTGACCACAAAAACACATGCCGATGCATTCATTTAATCACAAAAATATGAATAAACCTCAAACTTTAGCTCTCTTTGAAAACACAATGAAATTTCATCTACTGTACCACACACATACAGTAGAGTTCACAAACCTGTGGCGCACTGCTTAGACTGATATTGCAGCTTTCCGTAGCATTTTGCTTCTCCTCTTCGTTCTCAGCTCCTTTTGAGTCTGTCAGCCTGCAGACAAGATTTTCTCATTTAATAGGGTCAAAACTAGTGCTACTAATCGCGATTAATCGCCTACAAAATAAAAGTTTTTGTTTGCATAATGTATGTGTGTGTTCGGAGAACCTGTCACTGATGGCTGATTCTCTGCTCTGTTCATTGATCTGGAGGTCCTCTGATCGAGGAGCAGATCTCTGTGTTCTGCCAGAGGATGCAGAGGCTTCCTTCCTTGCCCTCTGCCTCCAGGGAGCGCTGGAGAGAGGAGCTGGAGATTGATCCACAGGTGCCATATGTCTCTCTTCTATCACCTCTCTCTCTCTCCCGATCTGCTCCAGGCCGTGTCCGTTCAGGTTATCCCTGGCTCTGCTTTCACTCCTCCACACCGCTCCATCAGAAGAGCTCTTTTTCAAGATGCCTTTAATCTGCACTGCATTCTGGGAGTTGCTGTCTGATGCAGGCTTCAAATTGTGTGATGAGGTGAGTTCAGAGGAGGAAGCCCACTCCTGTGAAGAGCTTAGCCCAGAGAGATGCACTTCACTGGGCTTCAGATTGATGGACTCAGCCTGCTGTCGGTCAGAGAGGTGAGGCGCCAGATGAAGACGAGGAAGCTCAACAGGCCCTTTCTGAAGCTAAGAGTGGAAGAAAGCTTGTCAATGTCTCTGAAAGAACCAGAGCAAGTACTCAAGAATTTATAGTCACAAAAGAAACAGTTCCCTGTATATATAGTGGTGGCCAAAATTATTAGAACTCTAGTATTGTCACCAGCTAAACAATGGTTTTAAGTAAGTTATTTCTATCCTTTGCTGTAGTGTGTCAGTCGGAAATATCAGTTTATATTTACAAACATTCATTTTGCCATTAATTGTAATAATCCAGATCTCTGTGTGGAGCACTGGCTGTTGTCAGACTCCTTGCGCAAACAAAAATTTCACTGGATTTTTACAATTAATGGCAAAATAAATGTGTGAATACTTGTGTTCTAATCATTTTTTTCCACCGCTGTATATTTATATATATATATATATCAATGGAAGATTTGCAGCTGCAAAATTGCATTACTACAAATATCATAATTCCAGTGTCCAGTATTTCTACCATATTAATTCTTTTATTTTAAATTAGCAATTTATACTGAATGAAATATCAACCCAGGAAGTGGTATAGGACTTCTCAAACAAAAGTCTGATTTTTCTCAGCATTTTGTTCAAAATTTTGCATTGTAATGAAAACTACAAACATTCAAGAGTTAATAAAAAATGAAGGATTGTAATGAAAACTACAAACATTCAAGAGTTAATAAAAAATGAAGGCATGAAGCTTTTTCTTTTGACATTGCATGTTAAAACATGCACCAGCCAGCATAAACCAGCATGAAAATCTGGTCCTTTCATGAGGGTCACTATAGATCTAAAGCTCTTGTAACACACTGATTTGTTCACCATACACTGATTAGAGTTACTCCACAAGTGGCAAATGTAGAGGACTTCTAGTAATTACAGATATGCAGAGATACACAGTATGTTTATGCACTTACCAAACTGACCTCATCCACAGTGATGGGCTGTGTGCGGTAGCGTGCACCCTTCTGTCTGCGTCTCCCAGAGGCCTCTAGAGGGCTGCCGTCTCTCGCGGGACTCCCCACAGCACCCAATATGGGCTGAGACAGTTTGTTGAAGAGAGCCAGTTTCTCACTCATCGACAGTTTAGTGCCAGCATCATCCTCCACCTCAGGCTCAGCCTCACCTTCCTCACGCGACTGTGGACTGGAGGAAGAATAATAGACAGTTAATAAGCTCATCATCTTTTTCCCAAATACATTGCTTGTTATTAACTCTCAGAATTACTTTTTAATGTAACAGTGGCCCTTCTGCTGTGAGTATAGCTAGAGATTGCGAGACAGATGGAGCGTTAAGCTACAAGAAATTAGTCCTGCCTACCTCGCTGCAATCACTGTTTCCTCAAAGGTGATTGGCTGAGTGAGTGCTCGAGGATCGTTGTTACGGCGAACTCTGCGCTCATGGAAACTGTTACTGGAACGAGGTTTGAGGAACGAGGAAGCCTCAGGTGAAGCGGTCTTCTCCAACTCCTGACAGAGGAACAACATTAATCAAAAATTAATGAATGAATGTTCATGCTATTTAAAACAAATGTGAATGCTGACCAAGGGCCATCAAACTCAAAAAAATGACCATAAAAGTGATTTCAGATTTCAGTCGTTACATTAATGTTGGCATACATTCTAATATACTCCACATTTTGTCCCTGGTCACTTTCACAATTCACTTTCATTGTATGTATAACATTTTTTGTGAAAATCTACTTGTGTTCCCCACATCATCCACATAATCACATCAATCACACATGTGGATGAATAAATGACATAATTATCATAGATGAACATTTAGGTTCCTGTCATTTCTATATCGGCAAAAATGAAATTACAATGCAATTTAAATGTCTCTGGTGAAGTGGGTCAATGGCAGAATGAATAAAATAGAGCCTGGGTTGGCACTCTGGGTAAGGAAGACACAGTAACCAATGAAACCCAGTGGGTCACGCTGTAACCAAACACTTCAGGTGTCTTATTACCACCTACAGTCCAAAGACAGACATAGAGAAAGAACAGAGAAGAAAAAACATACTGGATCAGAAACAGAGAGAGAGTGAGTACTCCAAAATTACAAATACCCAGAGATTTAAATGAGTACATTCAAAATTGATCATCTAAGGTTTCCTAGAAGTTGTTTTTCACAACTCATATATTTGCTTTATTAAAAAAAAAAAAAAATTATAAATAAATAAATCTTGTATCTGAGTGTATGTTCTGAGAGTGCAATATTCTGAAAATATGAGAACATGATGCCTGAAAAAAAAACATAAAAAAAAAATAATCATAAAAGTACTCAATACTAAAACACCAAAAGGTGTATTTTATGGTACCGGATCAGTATAGTCTACAGTATAATATATAATTAGCGTCTATTAAGAACAGTAAATTGGGAAGTCCCCACACGGGTAAATATATACAAGGGGGGTGTGTGTGTATTCCATCCATGGCAATGACCTTTTTCTTTTCAGCCTGCAGCAGATGCTAAAGAGATATGGTGGGCTCTTGTTTCACCTACTTTAAACAGAGACATCTTGGCAGCTACACTCATCTTGGCTCTGTCATCTGTCTTTACATCCACTGCAAGAAAAAAATAAATCACAAAAAAAATCACTGTGCTGATTCACACACAGAGACATATATTTATCTAACTGAGGACATACCACTGAGGACTACTACTACCGTTTTTCAGAGTTGATTAAGTGAACTATAATGAATTAACTGTAACTCAATCCTTTCCATTAAAAGACTTTTTGCAGTTTCATAATTATTTTAAATATTATTCATAACGCTTTTGTAATTGAGGGTGTCCCTAAAGAGAGGTTTTGTCAGATTTCACTCGGTTCTGAGGATAAATTTAGCCACAAGATATAGTTGCCTAAATGCATATGCGTACACACGTGCATTTGATTCACCTTAGATCATAATGGCCAAATGTCTGTGTGAGATCACTAAATGACTAACAAACATATCATACCTACTCTCTCACGCACTCATAAACTCATTGCTCCGTGTTTGGCCAAACTCACACGCGGCCTGGCAGATGTATTCTTCACCTGTGTGTACTTCTCTTAACTGGCAGATTTACGGCTGATCTCAAACACACACACACACACTTCTTCCCTCTGTTTGTCTCTCAGGTCATGTGTGAACTTAGTTCATTATGCTAACTGTGTTTTTAGATGATTAGATGATTGTGTGTGACTTATTACTGTCCTAAAATGCACTCCTTAAGCTTGTTCTAATGCAGCCTCTTAAGATTGATCCTCTCTCCGGTAATAAAACAGAGGTCATTATAACTATTTATGACAGTATCCACTTACTCAGAATATTTGCATGTGTAAAAGCGTATAAGAGTGTGTTTATGTTTTGGTTTACTATGGTATCCTACACACTTCCACTAAACACAGCCTCACTTTGATCCATCGTTTTATTCCATCATAAAACTAGCAGTACTATAAAAATTTTATTTTTAAAACAGGTATAACGTTTCATTGATAGTATAGCGTTAGAGTTACAAAACTTATGAAAGGCCACTCAGACTACAGTTAAACAATCATTACAAAAAAATTAAAAAATTTAAATGCTATATATGTAAATACTACAGTATATACACTACCAATTAATGTTTGGGTTCAGTAAGGTTTTTTTTCTTTTACAAATAAATCAATACTTCATTCAACATTAAATTGATCAAAAGTGGAAATAATAACATTTACAATGTTACAACAGATTTCTGTTTCAAATAAATGGTGTTTTTTTGAACTTTCTATTCATCAAAAGAATAACTGAATTCGCTTTGGATAAAAGTGTCTGCTAAAATGATAAATATAAATGTAAATAAAAGAATCTTGAAAAAAATGTATCACAGTTTCCACAAAAATATTAAGCAACATTGATATTAATCATAAATGTTTCTTGAGCAGCAAATAAGCATATTTAAATGATTTCTGACGGAAATGTGACACTGAAGACTGGAGTAATGATGCTGAAAATTTAGCTTCGCACAGAGAAATAAATTACATTTTAATATTTATTAAAATAAAAAAATTTTTTTAAACTGAAATAATATTTCACAATATTACCATTTTACTGTATTTTTGATCAAATAAATGCAGTCTCGGTGAGCATAAGATCTTTAAAAAAGCATTAAAAATTATACCAATTCCAAACGTTTGAAAAGTATACTAAAATTTAAGCAACAATTGATTGCAGAAATATTTCAGTATTATACCATCATCTTTGTTTTCACCTATTTATCGTCAAAATTATTCTATTAAATTTCATGAGTTTTAGCTTAATTTACAAAAAAAAAAAAAAAGAGAGAGAGAGAGAGAGAGAAGTGCAATGAGCTTTTTACTGCAGGTTTTAACTTTGGAACCACATGAATTACTTAAATCACCTAAATTAAAAATGCAGCAATTTTAAGAACTTACTTTGTGAGTTGTCTTGATTTTCATCGTCCATTCTACTGTGAAATAAAGAAAAAATGAGAACTCTCAGAGTAACAGGAAGCACCAGACAATCAAACTCACTCAAACCTTCTCATGCAAAGTAAAAGATAAACAGAAAAAAAGTGAGATGACTTCACGCCAGATCTGCTGTAACAAGCCTCTCCTGCACTACAGGCATTGTGACAGACACAGACACATCTGTGCAGGTTAGGAGCATGACATAATGCTAACTATTAAAACTATGAACTCTCACACACACCCTGTTTGATGATCATATCAAGCACATAACATACATGCTGAACTCATTTCCTGACTCAAAGGAAAGGACTGTGCTGACTTATGATCTCTGACATCTGTTAATATATTCCAGTTAGTTATGATATTGAAAGGTACAATAGCACTAAAAAGTCCTTGGATTTTACTCTTAAATTACTAGCAACAAACACGCCCAGCACTTTCTTAAACATGTATTTGTTATTATGCAGTGATTCAACAAAGATAAAAAAATATAAAAATATGTGTAAGTATGTGTGTGACATTTTCCTTGCAATTGTAATATTATAACAACTAAACATAACTCTCAACTCAAAATTGATATAAAACCCACAAATCCTAAATCTTAAAATCACTAAAAAAAATTATTATAATTCTGACTCTTTTCTCAGAATGCTGAGTTTACATCTCTGAACTCTTTTATTTTGTTCCCAACACTGAATAAAAAAAAGGGTGATTGCTATTTTTCATTAGAGTCACAGTTTAGACTTGTGTTGATAGATCTAAACTCAGAATTGCGAATCTCAAAGTTAAAAAATCTAAAAACATAAATCAAAACCAAAAAAAGTCACAATTTTTATCAATACCATTTTTTCCTTCTTTCTTTCTTTCTTTTTTATCCAGTGGGAGAAACATGCTCCAATTTATGTACATATACTACTATTCAAAAGTTGGGGTCGGTGCAATTTTTTAATGTTTCTTATGCTTAGCAAGAATATTTTTACCTTTAAAATGTGCACAGCAAAACCAGTAATATTACAAAATATTCATTTGAAAATACAAAAATATTCATATTAAATATATATATATATATATATTAGTTAAAAAAAAGAAACATTTATTTAAAATAGAAAACCTTTGTAACATTATAAATGTCTTTACTTTCATTTACTTTCACTTTTGTTCAATTCAAAGCTTCCTTGATGAATAATAGATAAAAACTGACCACAACCTTCTGAATGGTACTGTATGCAAGCAATGATCAGAGGCATTTTCATGTACGAATGTTTTTTGTCACATCTTAAAAGGTTAATAATAAAGTTAGGTAGTAAGCAGCTGCTGTAAGCACACAGTGGAGCTCAGAGACAGTTGTCTCCGTACCCGCAGCTGTCCTTTATCTCGCAGGCTGTTACGGGTTGAGTACGAAAGCGTTCACTATTTTTGCGGCTCCCTGCAGAATCCCCTGGCATGTATCGACGGGCACGCCGACGACTTCCCTCTGCACCTGGTTGAACTGCGTGGTCAAGAGTCAAGGCCACCACGCCACCATCAGTGGCTCTAATATTTGAGTAGACAGACCATAACAGATGAAGGAGAGGAAGAAAGTGTGGGTGTGGGAAAAAGAAACAGAGAAAGAAGCAATGAGTCAAAGGAAAAGATTAGAAAAGGGCTCTGCTACTCCTCACAGCACACTGAAGAAGGTAGAGTGTTAGACAGAATCAGTCACACTGGCCCAAAACTACAGGTGCACATTAGCATTGTGTTAGCACCACAAAATGTGCACAGAATACAATTTATTACATAAAGAGATAAGAGCTAAAGATAAACTAAAGTGAACCTCAAAATAAAAATTTTCGCATACAAACTGACTAGACTGGAGCTATTTTATATTTATATTTATAAACTACCATTCAGACTGGAGGTCAGTAAAGTTTTTTTATGTTTTTGAAAGAAGTCTATTATGCTCACCAAGGCTGCAATTTGTTTGAACAAAAATATTAGTGCTGTCAAGCGATTAATTGCATCCAAAATAAAAGTTTTTGTTTACATAATATATTTGTGTGTACTGTGTATATTTATTAAGTATATATAGATACACTTAGATACAGCATATATTTTGGAAATATTTACATGCATATTAAATAATTTATATTCTTATATTTTATATTATATATAAATATATTTAATATATAAACATGACATACTTTTCTTAAATATATACATGCATGTGTTTGCATTAATAAATAATAAATATACACAGCACACACACACCTTATGTACACAAAACTTTTATTTTGGATGCAATTAATCGTTTGACAGCACTAAAGAGATATATAAAAACGGTAATATTGTAAAATATTATTATAAATTATAAATAACTTTTTTTGATTAGAATATATTTAAAAATAGTCATTTATTCCTGTGATGACTCCAGTCTTCAGTGTCACATGATCCTTCAGAAATCATTGCTTCAGAAATATGCTGATTTGCTGCTCAAGAAACACTTCTTATTACTGTCAATGTTAAAAACAGTTGTGTTGCTTAATATATTTTTAGAAACTGATATATTTTTTCAAGATTTTAAAATGAATATTAAGTTCAAATAACAATATTTATTTGAAATAGAAATGATACTTTTGACCAGTTTAATGCATGCAATAATTTCTTAAAAAAAAAAAACTGCCCCCAAAAGTAGCATATACATTATATTAATATGTATTGTATATTAAAATATATACAGCATTTATAGGATAATTTCAAACATATTTTAAAGTGGACACTTTATGAAAAAAGTGAAATATTATGCAAAATACTAGCGTTAGAGTTAGCGCTGGCCAAATAATGTTTTGCCTGGGGTAATACAAACAGAATGAAGCAGGAAATGAACACACACACTGAGGCGTCCCTACACTCTATCAGACGGAGCTGGGCTTGTGGTTTGCTGTAGAAGAGCGTTCTTCAGCTGGCCTACTGATACATGAGTGTGTAACTGAGGAGTGTCAGGGGTTGAGGGCCCATGGGAGTCTGGAGGGTTTTCCCCAGCCACTGTACCAGACGAGCCCAACAAACTTTCCCTGGAGAGAGGCAGAAGACTTCAACTAGAGACAAGAACTGGAGCAAATAAAGTGTGCAAGGAAGGGACAGCTGAGAGACAAGAGGGACAGGGGTGGATATAGAGAATGATAAAAGTGTAGCTGGAAGAAATATTTAGGCCTAAACTTATGATTTATATATATTTTTAAATTGCATATAACATTACCATCCATTTGGATTACACAGTTTTGACAAAGAAACTAACTTAATGTGATGCATATTTGCCAGTCATACATAAATTAAACAAATAAGTTTTCTCTTATAGTACTAATAAACTGAATGTTTACAATACACAATAACAAGGTTTATATATTTATCATAAATAAATCAACTTTGTTTCAGTTTCACACATTTGAACTAACTGAATACTGCCATAAATTGCCATATTCATACTTTTCAACTGAATGAATGTAATTGTTATCACAATAAACAGATGCATGCTGATTCTAAGCAGGTTGAAAAAATACAATTTTAAAATATTATTTAAATAAAATCAGACAGATACAAATTGTTAAAAACAGAATATGGCATGCTTTTTTTTTTTTTTGAGTAAAGATATCTGCCCTGTTTCATTTATGGACGACCGTCAAATATGTACCATGTTAAGTTAATTAGTTTGTTTATGTTAAAACAGTGTAATTCAAATTACTTAGGTTTTTTTAGTGCACAGGGAAATATTGCAAAACCTAGTGGGGATCAGAATATATTCACAGCTGGTAATCTTGTGTAAATCAGCCTAAATATTGGCAGAAAATTTTCCATATCTCCCTCATTGCAATTAATGCCTTGCTTATGACAACATTAAAACCAGAAATGTGTTTTAGGAAAGTAAATAAGAAATATGTCTACTGGATCTTTTCAATATAATTTTGAATTTGGCAACACTTTAGTATAAAGACCAATTCTCACTATTAACTAGTTGCTTATTAGCATGCCTATTATTTAAAAAAAAAAAACTCACTTTTTTTTCACTTTTATTTACTAGCTGCTTATTAGCATGCCTATTATTAACATATTGGCTGTTTATTAGTGCTTATAAAGCACATATTCTGCATAATCCTGCATAATACCTAAACTTAACAACTACCTTACTAACTATTAAATTATGAGTTTATTAACTCACAGTTAATGGCTTGTTAATTGTGAGAATTGGACCTTAAAGTGAAGTGTGACCAAAATTATAATTAGTTGGGCCGAGAGGAATGTCACAATTTTTTTGTGTGGTACAAAGGCACAGGAAACTCACCTGTTTTGGTGTGTGTTCTCTCCACGGGTGTTCGCCTTACACCCATTGGAGATCTTTGCAGGAACAGGCCTCTCTTCCAGTGGTGTTTGTCCATTCCTCCCCATCCCTCCATTCAGTCCTCCCGAAACAGACTTATCTGCATAGGTAGAGTCACGGACGCCGCGTCCTTCCCTCTCTCTTCTCGACCACTTAGATGGAAGCTCCTCTTCCTGGCTGCCGTAACGTTCGGCCAGCTCTCGGCGTCTCTCTGCTTTGTAGCGAGCAATCCGTTCAGCTCTGGACTCCTGGGCTACACTTTCCATTTGATCCATATCATGAACTCACTTTGGAAGTCTGAGGTATAATTCCTGGTTTGTGATCAAGATTATATCAACACCTCAAAAAATTGGAAAAACAAGGGTGGAGTCACAACTGAAGAAAGTTTGGCTGATCAGAAGCTCAAATTACAGCAGGTTCCTCTAATAATGCATTTGTGTACCATCCCCGAGGACATGACACTGTTGAAACACAAATAAACAGACACATTCATAAGTCATACAGCGGTGTCACATATATATGAACAGGAGAACACGAAAGCAAGTTCATTTAACAATCATCTCCACCACAAATATAAACCCTGTTTACTTTTAATTTCTTCATACAAGGCTATGAACCTACCTGTAAAACTAGTATTTCTCTTTCTTATTTATGTGTGTAAATGTGCTCCATAACCTGCTTAGCTGAGCTCCTGCATTTGGGAAACTCCTCTTACACTGACACTCTACACCACTGAAGTGCAGCTCAACTCAGCAGTCTTTGAGAGCAGGCCACTCATCAGGCCAGCTGATCCATCAACACCCAACACAGCTGCATTTAAAGATATTGCAGTCAAATTACAACAAACAAAAACCAAAAATCATTAAAAACAATAAAAATACCAACCAAAAATAATTCCTACCAAAAAACAAAAAAGACCCCCACACAACTTAGCCTAATGTGTTTCAGGTATTTTCAAAGACCCCCACTGACCTTTTAATAGCTCAAAAAAAGATTATTTTATCCTCACCAAAGTGGCATTAATTACAGTAAAGTACAGTAAAATCAGCAATATTATGTGATATTACTACAATTTTAAATTACTGTTTTCTATTCCAGTAGATTTTAACATGTAATTTATTCATTTGATGCAAAACTCCAGTCTTAAGTGTCACAAAATCCTCAGAAATCATTCTAATATACTGATTTGCTGCCCAAAAAACATTTAATATTATCATCAATCATCAGTTGTGCTGCTTATTATTAATGATGAAAAAAATGAAATCTTTAGCAGCTTATTATTAATGATGAAAAAAATGAAATCTTTAGCAAAATTATAAATGTCTTTAATTTCATTTTAAAAAAAAATAAAAATCTTTAGCAAAATTATAAATGTCTTTTCTGTCAGTTTTGATCAATTTAACATGCTCTTGCCGAACATTTTAATTTGTTTTTAAAAATAAATTCATTGCAAAAGTACACTGCTGCTAATTGTCTTTTTGGATTTGGTTTATTTTATTTTGATTGACTCATTGATTGATTGATTGATTTACTATAATGCTGCGGTACTATAATACTATCTATCAAACAAATGCTGATGGTCACAGGAACAGGTTTGAAGGAAAACTATAGGCTAATTCAATTTAGAAATTACTATTGTTGCTAATTTTACACATCTCTTTAATCTCACAAATACACAAATAAAGGTTCTTCATTAGCATTGGTTCATGGAACCTTTCCGTGGTACAAAAAGTTCTTTATAGTGTAAAAAATTTACTTTTATAGTTCTATGTTTCTTCTTTTAAGAACTGTTCACTGAAATGTTCTTTGGGGAACAAAAATGGTTCTTCTATGGCATTTCTGTGAAAACAACCTTTCGGAAGCTTTATTTTTAAGAGTGTATTGTAAAGACTGAGCAATAACATGAGGAACCTGAAGAACAAGTGGAGCTAATGCATCTGGTCTGAAAAGAGACAGTAAGCCATCATCTTGTTAGTCACACTCAGCTGTAATACATGAAATTACCCAAACAGCACCGTTCAGAACATGCCTTCCTAAATTATCATTCCTGTGTCCACAGATGTGGTTACATAGTCACCAAACTCCCATAACAACGCAAACACAGCTTTACTCATACATAAATAATGACATCATCATGTTATCACCCATATAACATAGACCTGGCATGTGGTGGATGGTCGACCCATGGGGATGGAATGTACCATTGTGTGTGTGTGTGTGTGTGTGTGTGTGTGGAAGGCCAGACTAAAGTTGGTGATGAGACTGAACTATAATTACCCATTACTCATGTTTTAAATAAGCCCTTTGAAAGTGTTAAGAATAGATTTGAGATGGGAATATCTAGTAATGACTGGTTTCAATCTTGAAATTTAGCCTATCAAAGAACAGCTATGAGTGAGTGAGTGTGTGTGTGTGTGTGTGTGTGTGTGTGTGTGTGTGTGTGTGTGTGTGTATTTGTAGAAGCTGCTCTGCTCCTAAAAAAGCAAAATGTAAGCATCAGCATTCTGCCAGATCCTCTCACAAATGAAACACAATAGGCCCAGTATAACAACAGCGCAGAGATCCAGCAGTACTACAGCAGAGAATGAGCTATTTCACTCAGCGAACCTTATATGGTGTTTCAGGAACCCAGAGTTTGAGCTCTCAATTCTACTGAACTCATAACATGAGGAATCACAATTATTATGACCTTCCGATATAATAGTGCTCTTCCTCCGAGAAGACACCATTTTCAACTAAAACTGGAAAACTTTTTATGTGTCTTGCCCAACAGTGTTTTGGTTTTTAATTGTTTATAGATGTTGTTTTATAAACGTAGCTTTAATATTTTCATCTGTCAATAGTGGAAATCACAGGTTGATGCATTTAAAAGGATAGTTCACATATAAAAATTCTGTCATCATTTACTCACTCTCATGTCATTCCAAACCTGTATGAATCTCTTTCTTCTTGCAATTAAATACCATGGAAGTCAATGGCTACTAGCAACTTTTTGGTTTCCAACATTCTTCAAAATATCTTCTTTTGTACCCAACACAGGAAACAAACTCATACAGGTTTGGAATGACATGAGGGGGAGTAAATGGTAACAGAATTTTCATTTTTGGGTGGACCATCACTTTAACTCAATGTCATCACAAAGTTAAATAGTAGGAGTTTGTTATACTAAATCTGTACAGGTATAAAGTTTTTAAACATAAAGATTTAAAACATATTGTTTCATTTGCACGCAGCTCATATCTGAAGAGCCTCTTCAGTATTGCATTAAAAATGTACAATTATGCAATGCACTTGCATTGCATTCAAATTATACATTTACATTTTATCAGTTCTTGCTTTCCCTGGTAATAAAACCCACAAACCCATTGTGCCATACTCCACAGTTCAAGCTACAGGAAAGACTATTGATTATTATTTAAGTTATAATAAATAATTATAAATGCTGTTGTCTAATGGAATCTATTAATAGCTTAAACCTCTTAAGAGGCATTACCAGACAGGATCTTCAGCAGCATTGCCATGTTCGTTCTATACCGAACGTGTCTTGTCTGAGAGTGCCTGAGAGGTTTAACAAGCTTAGCCATGTTATGACCCCTGATAAGAGTCTCAGATCAGGAGACAAAGAGTGTTTAACCATCTATTTGTGTTAAAAAGGTCTGCTATGTGCATTTAACAATATCTCTGTTTTCATCTAATTAACTTCTGACTTTGATATTGCTTAAAACCTTTGACATTTTATTTTTCCTTACTTTAATATTAGGTGAGCCTTTTAAAGACAAGGTTTATAAGTAATGATGTCCCTGCACAGCATCCAGCAGTAAGCAACCAAACAAAGCTGTTACGCTAGAGACAGAGCCAGAGAGACGTTAGAGGGAGTTTGAGGATATGGGTAGGAAAGGCACTGTAGTGGCTGGTTGACGTTTGGGATCAGTTAGACTCATCAGTCCTTAATCCAGTAACTCTATCTGGCATGGACATGTGCACACAAACACACACACACATAGACAGCAGCGCTCACGATTCAACAGTCACGACTGAGGTATTCTCAGCACACGCTACTTATCTTGCTTAATAGCCACTGGATTAATTGAACTACAGCTAGCTTATGGAAGGTGTGTTTTCTGAATTCACAACAATCCAGCTGCATTTAGATTAAGTCAAGACTCATTATAATAATAAGAGTCCAAGGCTTGTGCCAGGAAAAACAAGTAATTCAAGATGCATTTGAGATCATCAGATATCAATTAATTGCCAAAAAGCTTGTATTCAAACAGCAGGTGAGAATCAGTATGATACACATCTTAAGATCAGCTTTAAATTATTGTTTTATTTCTGCTTTTTGTCCCAATACTAATGAACCAGGCTACAAAAATAAATATTTATGAATATCCATGATAATAATAATAATAATATTATTTATTTTTATCTCAAAATTCTCTCGGTTATCATCTGGGACTCAACTAGAGTCCTATAATATTATTTAATATTATAATTAATTATTATTATTATTATTAACAAAAATTGTTACAATGTCGTTTAATAGTAATATTTACAAAAATAATTTATTGCAATTTGTTTTTAGCTGTTAAGCCTAAATTATTACATATTTATCTGATAATTAATGGCTGTTATTTTAGACAGTTAACTGTATTAGAGTACTATCAGAAAAACAAGAGTGTGTTATGGCCACAGCATGCATATTACTAGAATATTAGCCATTCATTAGTACTAATTAAGCACATATTAATGCCTTATTCTACATGAACTTATTCTACATCCCTAATCCTATCCAAAACCGAAATTTAACAACTACCTTACTAACTATTAATAAGCAGCAAATTAGGAATCAGTTAATAGTGAATAAGTGTTCCCTATTCTAAAGTGTTACCAAAAACGGCAGTAGTTTTGTGTGAGGGGTAGGGTTATGGGATAGAAAATACAGTTTGTACAGTATAAAAACATTATGTCTTTGTTGTGTGTGCGCATATTTGTTAAATCAATTGTAATCAAATGGTTGAAGAATCCAAATTTTAATATATATATATATATATAATAATCCATATTTTATATATATATATATATATTGGCATGACTGTTTGCAATGAGAAATACTACTACAAGACACATCCTATTACATGTTATTCTGCTCTGTTACATCACAGGGATTCAGAGTAGAGCAATTTCATGGACTTACAGCTACTACCATGATGGGATTCCAGCTTTTCTAGCCCCCATCCTGTGCTATGATCAGGTAATGCAATGTCACGATTATGTTTAACACCATCATGACAGACATAGTAATAGTCTTAAGACAAGTGGTAAACAGTACAACACAAAGATGTTTGGGATGCTAACCAGGATCAGAATGAACATAACAAATAAACAAATAGTGGAAGTGGATGACAGAAATTACATAGCTTTTGACCTTGGTTATACTCACACAACACACAGGTCACACAAGCTAGACAAGTCGTAACCCTCACACACACACACACACACACACACACACACACACACACACACAAAAACTTTCTTAACAAAATAAAATAAAACATATAACTAACCTCATTGCAGGCCAGGAAGAAAGAAATTCAAATTTTAAGTGTACGTGTAAGTCAATAGTAATTGTCAACCACAACTTTGTTAAGCATATAACATAAAGCACATAACATATTACAGAGGTATTCATAAGATTTTATAATACACATTATAATTCAATGCATTTATATAAACATCTGCAGACAATATCTATTCTTGGTTTCACCTTTAGAGGGTATCATGATATAACAACTGGATGCTGATTATATTCTATAATACTCTGTAAAGGTACAACAATTAATAGTGAAGTATTAAAATGTACTGCACTATATCTGTAGTTCCATGCATTCATTAAAAAAATTGATCAAGATGTATTATAAAGTGTTGCGGCATTATGCATAGCCTACAGAATGCATTTAAAGCCTATGCATATAAAACTTCAAGTATGTGTTACATTAATCACTTAATAGCAGTCATCATACTGCTTATCAAATTCTGGTGAAAATGCAGACGACCACAATATGAAAATAATGCTCAGCATAGACAAATGATTCTGCTAAATCAATAAATGCCGAAGTCATTTGAATTTGCAGTAGCGTACATTTATAGATAGAAACTTGATGAAGTGAGTTACTGAGTTTGAGGTGTACAGGTGCGTTTGCCGCGCTGAAAATAGGCACAAGTAAGTAGATAGGCTATCTAGTGAGCAGGACAGTAAAGCAGATATAACATTTAACTCATTTTAAACAGTAAAGATCCGCAACACAATAAAAGCTTGTTGTTCCGTCTGCAAGCAGAATCCAGCGCGCGAGCTCATTAGCCTACACGAGAAAGACACTACTGGACTTTTCAGCATGGACGGTCAAAGCAACTTTATGAAATGAACTCAAAAGCTGGTCGTTTTGTCGTTAAGTGTCACAACGATAGAAAAGTCAGACTGTTGTTATTCTTAAAACTCGTGATAAATGTAACGGCAGAAATGAATGACTGTACTTACTCGGTCTGGGTGCATCAGCTGTGCGCTCGGATCAGCTCTGACAGCTTCACACACACACACACCATCCCAATGGCCAATGAGAGAGTGTGAAAAGCCCTTTTAGGGTGTGTGTGTGTGTGCGTGCGTGTGTGTGTGTGTGTGTGTGAGAGAGAGAGAGAGAGAGAGAGAGAGAGAGAGAGAGAGATAAAAATACCCCCATGACTAGGGCAACATTCCATTCTAAG
This sequence comes from Cyprinus carpio, assembly GCF_018340385.1. Classification (NCBI taxonomy): domain Eukaryota; kingdom Metazoa; phylum Chordata; class Actinopteri; order Cypriniformes; family Cyprinidae; genus Cyprinus; species Cyprinus carpio. Next base: position 20,714,925 of record NC_056599.1, on the reverse strand, counting down.
GGGCAACAGCTCAGTTTATTAAACAGCTACTTTTGGTCGCACGGAGTAATTTTTTTCCCTTCTAATTAAATGGTTTTCCACATGAACATGAACAGCACAATGAGGAACTATATCATAATCATATCAAGCATTGCCTTCTACATGGAGCGGGTCGCCCCCTCATGGTCGCCATAATGTTGACATCACATAACGGAGTTTCTAATAAATAATTATAAAAAATAATATATATATAATAATATATATATATATATACCACTGGTACTACTGGGATGAACAAGCGCCAGCTAAACATAAAGTGGACTTTTAATTTTAAACTAAATGGAAAATTCATTGATTTCACTCGCTGACCCCTCTGCAATAGATTTCTTGTTAACGGCAGATGTTTGTGACTGAACCAATTTTTGGTCATTGTATAAAATGGCTATTGTATAAAAAATCATATGCAATAATACTATGGCATGACTGCCTCCCAGTGGCCAACTTCCATAACTGTGGTCAGCAAGACACTTTGTGGTCTCTTTACTAACAGCATTAGATTAATCAAACGGAAACTGGTATGCGGATCCAGAAGAAAGGTGGCAAATAATATTGAAATTGCAGTTTTATTACTGAAGTGTCAGTATAAAGAAAATGGTCAAATTTGCATTCAATTACGAATTTAATTTAATTGTATTCATTTGAAAGGGCATGTCATAACTACACTTAATCTCAGCCCATTTAATTACAAAAAGACACTGTTGGCTCTGGTTTGTGTTTACCGAAAATTCATCAGGAACAGAAAACATAAAAACTTCAAACAATTTGGTCAGAACTTAAAACACTGCATGCGATTAAAAATAAGCAAACAGTTCCAATTGATGCCAAAACAAACACAAAACAAGGTGCAAAAACATCACTATAAGTCAACTTTCAAAAACAACTCTAAGGTAGCACACTGAAACTAACTGGAAACATCAAACTTACCTTTTAGACAACCAATTGTGCTGCAACATACACAAAATGTCATTATTAGAGAGTTGTCACATGTGAAAAAAGACATTCTCATTCCTCCTCACCATTGTAAACACATAAATAAGGTGATGGTATATTAAGGAGCAAGAGCTCCACAAACAGCTGGACTTTTTAAGGGCATTTGTTTCTTTTTAGCAGTACCAGTAAAATTGTACATTTCCACCAAAACATATTTGCACCTCATTTTCGTTAGACAAAATCTTGATTTACAGGTTAAGGTGTTGCACTTTACTCAATTATATATATATATATATATATATATAATATATATATATATATATATATATATATATATATATATATATATATATATATATATAATATAAAAAAAACTAAATTTAACAGAATAATTCTTGGTGCACCCCTGATTGGGTTGGAGGAGCCTGTCTAATCATTTGACTCCACCCTCTTCACTCATCTGTCATTCATCTTCACGGCTGCAGTCTGCCAGGAAAGGATGGGCCAAAGCTCTGCAGGCAGAGATACGATGAGCTGGATTGAAAGTCAAAAATTGCTGTGTGGAAAGGGAAGTTTCAAAAAGAAAAGTTACTTATATGTGTATTTTATTTACCAGTCACTGAAATCTCTCGTATAGAAATAAATTCCACTTACAGACAGCAGGTCATTCTCCTCATGGGCGAGACTGGGCAGTAGTTGTTTTGTAGGCTTTTTCTCAGCCCATGTAAGGCTGTAGCAGACAGGGCTTTCTATGGGCCAGTCCTCCTCAACCGGCAATCCAATGACCCTGAGAGAGAGCGAGCATGCAAGACCACAATGGACCACAAAAAGGTGTAGTTGTTGGTTGCAATAATATTAACTGGGATTTGGAAATGCAAAGTATTTTGACTCACTCAAAGATCTTCTGCAGCTGCTGGATCTCCGTGAACCCACGAAACAAAGGCCTGGAAAAGGTGAGCGAGAAAGAGAAGACATCTCAGAATAAGAAAAGCGGTTTGTAAGAAGTTGAAAAGAAGTCTCTTATGCTCAGCAAGGATGTGTTTATTTGATCAAAACACAGTAAAAGCAGCAATGTTGTGAGACATTATTTATGTTATAAAAATATTATAAAAATATTTTCAAATAGTTATTCCTGTGGTGGTAAAGCTGAATTTTCAGCAGCCATTAATCCAGTCTGTAGTGACACATGATCCTTCAGAAATCATTCTAATATGCTGATTGGCAGCTCAAGAAACATTTATTATTATTATTATTATTATTATTATTATTATTACAAAAAAAACAGAAAACATATAAACTTATTAAAAATTTTGTGGAAACTTCATACATTTTTCAGGATCCTTCAAAGAATATAAGTTCAAACGAACAGCATTTATTTGAAACAGAAATATATTGTAACAGAATATAAATGTTATTACTGTCATTTCTTAAAAAAAAAAAATCTCCCTTCTAAATCCAAACTTTGGAACTGTATTGTATGTCAAGTTGTGACTTGATATCCATAGTATAAAATGTCTCTCTGAGCTCTGTTTTGCTCTCACCTTAAGAGAAAGAGCTCTGCAAAGATGCACCCAGCACTCCACAGATCCACTGAAGACATGTAACTGGACTGCAGCAGGACCTCTGGAGCCCTGTACCACAGAGTCACAACCTACACACATACAGTACAAATACATCACATGCAGGAGCTCACTACCACCTCACTTATTTCTGTGAACGTCAATCTGAGCTCCATACACATGGGGTGAGGGCGATATGGTAAGTATATATCCGGGCTAAACCGAAGTCTGCAATCTTGACCTCCCCTCGACTGCTCACAAGCACATTGTCTGGCTTCAGGTCCCGATGAATGACGGTGTTAGTGTGGAGGAAGTCAAGTCCGCTGAGCAGCTGACGCATCACATCCTATATAAAGAGAAAGGAAAAAACACATGAATCTATGCTCTAATCTTTAATTTATCCCATACAGTGTGACAATATTCTGTTTCACTGGGGAATGTTGTCACTCAAGGTGTATGTATTCATTCTGTATCTTCTTTAATGGGCTATCATGGTGGCAGTGTACAATAAATTTTTTGTAGCAAAGACTCTGAAATGTGACCCTGGGCCACAAAACCATAAAACAAAAATCATCATTCCCATTAAGGGTCATTTTTTAGAAATTGTAATTTATGAAACATCTGAAAGCTGAATAAATTGATCATCAATAAATTGCTTTCCATTGATGTATGGTCTGTTAGGTCTGAAATCTTGAGGGTGCGAAAAAATAATAAAGAATTTGAGAAAATGGCCTTTAAAGTTGTCCAAATGAAGTTCTTAGCAATGGATATTGCTAATCAAAAATGAAGTTTTGATATATTTATGATAGGAAATTTACACAAATTTCTTCATGGAACATGATCTTTACTTAATATCCTAATGATTTTTGGCATAAAAGAAAAACTGACAAGTTTGACCCATACAATCTATTGCTGGCTATTGCTACAAATATTCCTGTGCTACTTATCACTGGTTTTGTGGCCCAGGGTCACATATGTCTATGCAGAAATTGATTTTCAAAAAGAAACCCTTACTATAGTAAAATTGTGAAAACAGCTCTGGTGTTTCCTATTACTAATATGAAAGATTAAGTCGCTGCAAAATGAGAGGAGCAAAGTTAAAACCTTGATTTTGTCCCGGGCCAGGCCTTTTTCTGATGCTTTGCTGAGAAATGTGGTCAGATCCTGATCGATATACTCAAACACCAGTGTCAGGTCAAACTTCTCATTCTGCCATCCAGCTGATACATTCAGCAACCTAAAGAGCAATGGGAACATTCATTATGCTTTTCTAAAAGTATGTGGCATTTCTGACCGTTTCCACACTCACCTGACTATGTTGGGGTGGTTGAAGTGCTCTATTTTTCGCAGAAGAGCCACTTCTCGTATCACGAACTGAGGGATGCCAGACTCCGGCTCCTCGGGGATGTTGAGTCTCTTCACCGCTATGAAGCGCTGCTGCCCGCGCCTCTCTCGCGCTTTGTACACCCTCCCGTAGGCGCCCTGGCCGATTTCTGCCAAGATTTCATAATCTGAGCTCTCCCAGCAACAGCTGTCATCCATGTTTAGATCAGACCAGTCCCTCAGAGCGTGTTACTGCAAGAGACCAAAGTCATTGGGTGCTGAATAAAAAGATTTAGAAAATAGGGCAAAGCTTTTTAAAACGCTTTCAACTCTACCTTGGACTGTATGTCTTAAAATAACTGTTAAATTAAATAAATTATTATTAAAATTAAGTATTTATTAATGCATGTTGATTTTTTTTTTTTAAATGAGGACGTATCCCATCGACATAAGATTTGTTCGTAAACTTAAAAAAAAAAGTTTGCACGTGGTCTCACTGTTTAGTTTGCAAATTAAAATTAACCTGACTTGATTAATTAATTGGAACCTGTATAATATTTGACTTTTCCACTTAGCTTCAAGAGACCCGAATTCAGAAGCCATCACCGGTGACACGAGATTTATCCAAAAAACAAAGATATACATCTCTCATTAAAATGGTGTTTCTTGACAATTAATCTTAATTAATACCGCGCTAAGCGTGCACGTTGTGACACTTGTTCATATGGGTATACTCTCTTTCGAAGAAATAAAACTATAAGTAAATTAACTTACCTTTTCTGTCAGTGTCATCTAAAACCTTGACCAAGAAAATGATTGCCTGCTAATTTGGATCAATGAGAAGGATCAATAAGCGTTGTTTGCCATGATTTTAATAAAACCTCACCACATGCAGGGGTGTGAGATTTGCATCTGCAAAACCAACCAATGAGCAGCCCAGGATTGTTTTCTGGATATCCCCCATCTCATGTGATGTCAACCATTTAAGAAAACGTATCCCCAGGTGAAACGATTTTGTACATCTATGCGCTGTGAATACCAGCAAAAATAAATCATATATTGTATAAAAAAATAAATAAAAAACCTGTACCATGCAATGACCTTAGACATTAAAATATATGTAATATACATATACATATATATACATATACATATACATATATATATATATATATATATATATATATATATATATAGATATATATATATATTAACAATTTCGTTTAGGCCTGGTTAAGGATAATTAATTTTTAGATAAGAAAAGAGACATTTATTAAATATAGTATCTGCCATTTTGAGACCACACTGCCCCCTTGATACATACTGTACCACACAGTGATTTGTTGTTGAAATGAACATATTTATTCAGTAGGCACAAGCATCCATTGTATATTAATAAGCACATTTATAGGCAGGTTTTTACCAATCTGAAATATCACTGCAACTTAAAAAGGCAGAAATACATACAGATAACTGTGCAGATGGCATCATCAGTGAGTGTCTCAAATATATAATTCGAGAAAGATGCATTTAAAGCCTTCATACAGACCTATATCCACAGTAATTAATCAATTCTAAGTGCAACTAAGATTTCAGTTGATAGTTTCAAAACACACAGTGCCAAGCATGTCTTCTTTTTTACACAATAAACTTTTCAAAAAGAAGGTTAATGGGAAAACTCTAATTCATCTCTGATTCATTTCCATTTTAAGTGCTTTAAAAACTAGATTTGAATTACTGCGTTGCTGAGTTTTAAACCAGTAAGGCCCTTGGTAAACACTTTACCGATAAATGAGTTTTAAAATGATTGGGTACAAATACAGTGTTGCATTATTGTTAGACAGTGCAGTGGTTATTAATCACACATATCCTACATTTGTTCTTCTCCAGAGCCATATCTGATATCTCTGGGAATGATTATGAACATTATGTGTTCCTGATACTTATTCTTTGTTCTTGTTGTTGCCATTCTTGACTCTCTTGGCGAAACCAATGGCATCCAGGTGAAGGTTAAGGTTCAGGATAACAGAACCACATGTCAGCGCTCCAGCAAAGCCACACATCATGACATCTTGACCTGTAAGCAAAATCCAGATTTGAAAGAGAATGGGGATCGAGTAGAGCACTTTACACATTCTTCATTCTAAACATCGGGTACTATCAGCTAAAACAACTACATACAGTATGAATTTGCATAAGACAAACTCACCATTGATGAAGAGGTTTTTAGTGGGCGTCTGTGGTCTGATAGTGGCGTTTAGTTCATCATCAATACCATAGATCTCTCCTTCAGGAGCAACAATGTAATACTGATTGGTGATTGGGGTGCCTGCATCCACATATTCAATCTACAGACAGAGAGAGACAAAGAAAAAAAACACACATACAAAAAAAGGGTGAATAATGCGCAACTGTGAAGCATAAAATAACATTGTGAGACTGGAACACAGTGCTAACACAACATATACAAATACAATGTAAGTGTTAGGACACTCACACAGGTAAGCCAACACTGCAGTAGCCAACAGAGACAGGAAGAGGAGGACAGAGAGAAGGACCACCATATAGACGCCATATCTCTTATTGCTGACACACTTATTATCTGAAAAATACACTAACCATTATGACAGAAACTAATAGCTTTCAAAACAGCACAGTTTAAGGTCATGCTTCGCTAAAGCATTTTCTGTCAGGTACATTGCAGGTTATTGTGGGTAACCTAAAACTGTCAACAGTTGTTTTTTAAATATGGGGTCCCACAGGGTCATGTCATGAGTCCACTGAAGTAATCATCATTGCACACAACTGCAATATATTCTTAAAAAATAAGACCTCTGAAGTGGAAAACACAATGTTTTATGACCCCAGTTTTAAAACGTGAATAATATTAAGTGTTTCATATGAAGAGAGAGAAAAACATATAGCATATAAAACTTTTCATTTTAAGTTCATAACAAAGAAAATTACAAACAGAAATAATACCATGTAAATCTCATGTAACAATATTTCTAAAGACATGTATCTGATTGAAGATTACTCTGATTACACAAAATATATAAAATTATGGAGAAAAAAATACACTTACTTTAATCCTTCTCTGCTGATCCTGAATTATGTCGTGGGAGAGTACTTATATAAATATTTTCAGGCATTTTTGTGGCTACTGTTGATTTTCAAATAGAGAACTGCTGTGACTGAACTTGGTATTTGTGGGGTTCAGCTGCCAGACTTTCCTTTTGTCATTTCCTGTCAGGCAGTCATTGGGTGTTTTGGGGCATAAAAACCATGTGGGATAAGTCTTCATCTGTAGTTTTTATTACTAACACAGTGAAAACATCGGTCTATCAATGAATATGTTTGTCTCTGTGATGTAGAACTGTCACACACAGCAGACAAGAATGTGATTAATAAAACATTTAAGGATGTTTTGGCATCTAAACATCAGTGAGTGATCCTGTGTATTCCTGTGATTAAAGCGGAGTTGTCTTCAGTGTCACATGATCCTTTAAAATTCATTTAATATGCTGGTTTGCTGCTGAAGAAACCTTTCTGATTATCAACAGTTGTGCTGCTTCATTTATTTTTCAGTATTCTTTGATGAATAGAGAAGTTAAAATGAAAAAAAGTATTTATTTGAAACAGAAATCTTTACTCTAACTTTAAATTAACATCCTTGCTGGAAAAAAAAAACCTCACTGACTGAACTTCTGAACAGTAGCGTACACTACCATTCAAAGATCTGGAGTCTGTAAAACCAGTTTACACAAAAATATTTATCAGCACATATGTTTCTTGAGCAGCAAATCAGCATTTTAGAATAATTTCTGAAGGATCGTGTGACACTGAAGACTGGAGTAATGATAATGTGCTTTAATCAGCTTACAATTTATAATATATATATATATATATATATATATATATATATATATATATATATATATATATATATATATATATATATATATATATATATATATATAAAACAGTTGTTTTGAATTGGAATATCGTTTTTCACAATTTTATTGTTTTACAAAACAAGCTAAATAAGGTCACAAATCTCTGGACTATTGATGAGGTAACTTGGGGGTAATTTTTAGATATGAAGTCCCAATATTTTAATTCAACCACTGTTAGATTATATTTGATGGGAAAAAAGAAAGAAAGATGGGATGCTCAGAAACTGGTTATAGTGGGAAGCAAGTGGCTAGGGGGCATTTTACACAACATACTAGGTCTGAATAAAAAAAACTTGTCATCCTGAAAATATAATTATATTTTCCTTAAATAACATGTACTACCTATCTACAAGTCCTACTATTCTCATATCAAATATAACTGTGATGTTCTGTAAAACAAGCTATAAAACACTTTTTTCTTACTGCTGAAAATTAGCTCATTTAACAGAGAAAATCCATTGTCTCTCAGTATGTTGCCCAGTGCATACTTCACAGTGAGTACTTCTACACTACTCTTGTCAGCGGAGAAGAGTAGAATAACAACAACATACCTTATGTTTTCCCCCACTCTACCATGTTTGAGATTACCATTGCACTGAAGAGTAGAGCCTGGCAAAAGTATATTAAGAGTAGTAATACTCTTGTTGATGAAATCCGAGAGCTTTTGGACCCTCCATAGACAGCAAGGGAACTACTACGGTCAAGGCACAGAAAAAGATAGGGACATCGTGGTACCCTTGGTGTTTATGGAGGGTCAGAAAGCTCTCAGATTTAATAAAAAATATCGTAATTTGTGTTGGAAAGACGAACAAAGGTCTTACGGATTTGAAACGACATTAGGTGACACAATGAAGCAGACAGAAACTATCGCTTTAAACAATATACAACCAGCAGTGACAGGAAGAGGAGCACAGAAAGAAGAACCTGGACACTAATACAGTCACTCCTCCTCCCGCTGCTGGATCTGTTACCTACAAAATAAGACTCAATAAATGTGCTTATCTTTGCCAATAGTAAATATGGAGTATAATTTTCATATTGGTATGACCAGTTCTCTGCTTCAGATTAATTTACTGCAGAGGATCCATTGATGAGCAAGTAATGTAAGGCTAAATTTCTGTAAATCTGTTCTGAAGAAACAAACTCAAACTACTACTTGGATAGCTTGACGGTAAATTCTCAGACCATTTTTATTTTTCCTTTAAAATATAAGATGACAGAAGCCTAAAAATAACAATATCCTGAATAAAACTGTACAAAGGAGTAAGTGTTTGATCCTAGAGCCTATTTATTATACACACAACCCAACAGAGTTAAATTTCAGTCAGATAAGAACAACTCAAGAATCACTTACATCCACGTGTAGCCTCCAGCAGCCTCTCTCTGGACAGTGGAGCAGTATTACTGTAAACATGATCATCAGACAGAAGGGAGGAATTAAAGCAAAGATGGCAGGTGTAGAAGTGCTATGATTTCAGACACTGCACTGTCAAACACTCACACATACACAAACTATGCGTGTTAATATGCATCACTTCCTGTTAGAAGCCAGTGAGCAGATGACAGTGGGACAGCTTACAGCTTTTGTCAGTGGTTAGATGTAAATCAATCAGGAAATTAACAATAGTTTAATATCAGCTGTAAACATTTATGCACATTTCATTTCTTCTCTAAATGTGTCAATGTGATTCAGCTGAGACCTTGCTAAGCTTTCAAGTATCAGCATTTCCTGCTCCAAGTCTGAATCTGTAGGACAGAGTGCAAAACTCTTCAACAGTTACATATACAAGCTTCACCTGCAGAGAGAGAGAGACTTTTTTAAAAACATTAGAAGCAATTACACACTCTAAACTTTAGTGTATGTTGCAGAATTTGACATAAATCAGGCAGTTTCTACTAGTCTGATTCTAAGGTCTATAATAAACACACCTACAAGACAAATGTTTCACGTTGCTGTAGTCATGGGCATTAAAAGAACAAAACACTGATGTCTGACTGGTCTTGGTGGTGGCTAAACTAAAAGTTTCCTACACCAAGAAGGAAAAACACATGTGCAGAGGAAATAGCAGCATTAAAGAAAAAGATTTGCATTTCTAATGATATACCATGTGTGAAACAATGCGAGACCAAATTAAGAAATGACAAGCCAAAACCAAACCATTCACAGCAGCTGCTAGATTTTATTTAGCACAAAAAAAAAAAAAATTAATACAGGTTGACATCTTTCACTCCATCATAAAAACCTAAAGACCCGTTTTCAGTTGCTTCCATTGTACTTTCCATAACCCGTTTCCTCAAATTATCCATACTATGTTCAAGAAAACCACAACTTTAAATAGATACTGCCGGTCACTCATAAAACTCTACTGATTTGGTACGTCAATCTGCTTCCATTTGTTGGACAGATGAAGTCATGTGATAAATAAGAGTTACAATACAATCAGGATCTTCTCCAATCCTTATAGAGCTGTACAATTTTATGAGCAGGCAAAATCTATCATCCACAACACAAATCACCACATTTCATTCTTAACTCCATGTTTGAGCTTCCCCCACCCACCCCAATCAAAACCGTTTCCTCAAAAAACACCATCATTATTGCTAATTTATGATGATCCCCCTCCCTAATCTGCCAGGTATACATTAAAGTCCCAACCGTTGTCAGCTTGTGGATCTTATATGGTATTTCTCGTTGTTTCCTTGTTTCTGGAAAACGGACAGTGCTTCTCTGTTGGCAATACAGTGAAAGGGGATCACAGGCAGTTAGAGACAATTAAGCAATAAACTGATTAGAGGACAGATTAAAAGCAATGACAAAGCAAAACCAGGACGAAAAAAAAAAAAAAAAAAAAAAAAAAAAAAAAAACATCTCGTTCGCCATGTACCGCACCCGTCAGTTGGTCAACGTTTGTCAAAAGAAAGTAGAGACATGGCAATAAACAGTTTAAGACGTGTGAGGGAGAGAATGCCCACAGGAAAATCATTGACAGCAGCCCTTGTCATGTCCACTTGGGATTTTTATTATTTCATTGGCTGTTTTTTTTTCTCTTGGAATTTTTAAGTGTCTTTGATTGTTGTCTGTTCTTTTCTTAAACACTGAGGAAATTAACATTTTCATCCATGTTCCTGCAAAAAGCACCTCCCACTGGACAGGGAGAGTAAAATCATGTTATACTGAACGAGTTGAATCTACCGATGCGAATAACGCAACACTTATGCATCAGGGATCATCATGAGCTTGTCTGGTGTTACCTATGAGCATGTATGTGTGTGTGTGTGTGTGTGTGTGTGTGTGTGAATGCATTGTTGTTAACAATCATAACAGATTAAGGTTCCTCATCTCTGGTGATGGTAATCACAATGGCTTTAGGTCTATGCACAGAGAGAGAATAAGAAGAAGAGTGAGGGAGGGAAAGAAAGAGAGAGAAATAAGAGAGAAAAGAGAAGAAAACACATCTTCTCTCAGTCTGGCAGCAGTAGTGCAGGTCCAAAAGGTCAAAGTTCAAACTTAAAAATGGCCGGTGAATTCTCCTTCCTGAAGCAGGAAGTCCATTGGTAGCATCTGTCAAGTGGTCAATGCGTGATGTCTTAAATCCGCCTCGCTGTCATGCGAGACACAGATTATGGAGGGTGGAATGGGTCACTGTAGAACCAAACCCACCTAAAAAAAAAATTATAAAAAAAATAATAATCATTATGTTTAGCTCTGTAAGCTGTATATTACAATTCTATGATTTTTCCACATTGAATTAAAATAAAGAAATGTTAAATGAAAAAAAATTTAATGGAAAAAATAATCAATGGTAAACCACACAAAGTGTCACCTAGGTGCTTTGGGAGCCAGATTGTGAAGCGCTATGGCACCAAGTGAATTCACTTAGCAATGTCAATGCTAAATAAGTGTACAAGCTAATGAAGTTAACTTGACTCTGACTGACTAAAAAAAGGACTGATTTTATTCTTCGGTCATGTCTATGACATCTGAGAACCTGTACCTTTTCTGACCCCATGCTGGGACATTTCCAATTGTAGAGGTAATACTGCAGGTTTCCATCTCCAATGCCAAACTTGAGCTTCTCCAAAAATGTCTTGTTCTCCATTAGGTCCAGTGCATTAAAGACATCAAATCCTTTCTGAAGGGGTAATGATACAAGAAAAGTGTTAATAAATCTGCTCAAAGTTTAATGCTCCAGATCCTGTCAGTTACACACTTCAAACTGATGTTACTCAGATGGTAGTCTAAATGTAAATAGGAATGCCTGTGGTGCTTCACTGCTAGAACAACATTAATTCCTTTATGAATAACATTTCAAAATGACAAAAAAAAAACAACTGTAGCTCACTTCTAGCAACAAATTTACACCAAAACTATAACTAAGTAAACTTAAATTAAGGCTAATTATTGAAAATGGATAATGAAAATCAACAACGAACTTAGGGGTGGGCGATATACCGGTACACACAATTAACCAGGAGAAATTTGCCCACCAGTAGAAGCATTTTTAAGCAGTGCGGTTTAAAAACAAGTGATTTTAGGCTGCTGAAATGCAATCAGCAGGGAAAGAGAAGTGATTTTGCTATATGCGAGAGATTTCTGAGTGCTGTCATAGAGATATGCACACGTGAAGTCTGTGCTCTTACTTTTTGCAGCTTTATAGGATTGAATGGTTAAATACAAACACCTCTGTACTGTCAAAATGTCCATCTTTTACCTTGTAAACACAGTAATTTAGGTCTTAAAGGAATAGTTCACCCAAAACTGAAAATTCTGTCATTAATGACTCACCCTCATGTCATTCCAAACCCGTAAGACCTCTGTTCATCTTCGGAACACAAATCAAAAGTGTTCCGACCCTCCATAGACAGCAATGTAATTAACATGATCAAAGCATCAGAAACATAGCAAGGAGACCAGTAAAATAATCCATGTGACGCCAGGGGTTCAAACTTAATTTTACGAAGCTACGAGAATACTTTTTGTGCGCAAAAGTAAAAAATATGAAAACAAGAACGAAAACAATGTATCGATGTGGCGCAGTTGACACAGAACAGCATACGGCATTTACGTTCAGTGGATACTCTCCAAAATGGCTCTAGGGTGACGCAGAGGAGACGAATTGTTGAATAGTCTTTTTTTTTTTTTGTGCACAAAAAGTATTCTCGTAGCTTCGTAAAATTACGGTTGAACCCCTGATGTCACATTGATTATTTTACCGGTATCCTTGCTACGTTTCTGGACCCTTGCTGTCTATGGAGGGTCAGAGAGCTGTCAGATTCCATCAGCTTAATTTGTGTTCCAAAGATGAACAGAGGTCTTACGGGTTTGGAATGACATGAGAGTGAGTAATTAATGACAGAATTTTCATTTTGTGTGAACTATCCCTTTAAATGAAAGCAAACAGCTGAGAAAGAAGCCGTGTGTAAGATAATATTGGATCCAGGCAGCTTTTAAAGTGACAGCAGTCTAATATTCCTGCTGTCTGTTATTCATGTTAATCAAACAACAAAAGAGAGAAAATCTCTCACTGCTCTTGACTAAATCACTTTTGTAACTTTAATGAGAAGAAACAGATATATTTTATTTACACAGAAGAACATGCAGTGTTTTTATTCATTTGATTACTTTATACAATGTATGTAGCATTGCTTTTCTCTCCACCATTATTGTGTATGGGGATGATCAGGAGGTCATGATGGTCAGTGGTCAATGGGCAAATTTGGCTAGGATGCCGGGGCTACACCCCTACTCTTTTCGAAGGACATCCTGGGATTTTTAATGACCACAGAGTGTCAGGGTCTCGGTTTAACGTCTCATCCGAAGCGCCATGCTTTTTTGACAGTATAGTGTCCCTATCACTATACTGGAGCACCTCCTTGCTGGTCTCACTAACACCTCTTCCAGCACCAACCTAACTTTCCCTGGAGGTCTCCCATCCAGGTACTAACCAGTGTTAATTTCGTTAACGAAGACGACGACGACGAAAAATATTCGTTAACGAACATTTTTTCTGTGACGAAGACGAGACGTTGACGAGCTAAAAATAATATCTTATTACAAAATTATGACAAAATTTATGCCGCGATCTTCGTTAACTAGACGAGACTGGACTATAATGTTATTTGAAGACTAACGGACATTAAACATGCATCCTATAGGCTTTTGTCTTTCAAAATGTGCGCCCCTGTCATTGGATTGCGATCGGATAAGGGGCGTTTGAATATCTAGTCAGTATAGCAGCCGCAGTGGATGGATAGACTACAAAAACGCGAAATAGCGATCTGAAACAATGGCCTCAGCACCCGAAGGGGTAGGGATGAGGTAACCAGACGTCCCGTTTTTCCCGGGAGTCACAATTCGTTGTCGATTAACTTAAAGTTAGTGAAGGCGGGATATGCGAAATCACGCTGATAGAAGCGTTCTCTCTGTCGCGCACGCGCACACTCCACTTCCTCATTTCTCATATACAGCGCGCAATCAGTTTTCAATGCTCAAATACACACACAGCAGTCCAAATGTTTATCGTGTAGAGTATCTCACGTAAATACAATAGGTTATGGATTAAGTGAACGTGAACAGGTGGGTGAAAACTGAACGTGTGTCAGTATTTCATGCATGCCTTCCGTCTTAAAAGGACAGCATTCCAAATTAAATACATATCTGTAATTAATGTTAACCAACAAAATATGTTAAATAAATGTATACATGTTAAGTAAAACCTACAGTATCTGAAAAATGAGTTTAATTTGTATCTCTATTGTATTTGTCTTATTGTGTTTCTTTAAATACATATATATATATATATATATATATATATATATATATATATATATATATATATATATATATATATATATATATATATATATATATATATATATATATATATATATATATATATATACTATTACTACAAGTTGCTCCTTTTTCACTTAAAGAGAAAGTTCACCCAAAAAATGAAAATTTTCATAATTTATTCAAGATTTTCCAAATTCAGTCCTTGATTCAAATTTCTCATAAGCTTAATTGATTTGGTCTAAAGAGAGAAGAATTAATGATTATTTTAATTTGAAAACTACATATAAAATCGCTACCAAAATAAATTTTGGTAACTACAGTTTGGCTAAAACTATTGACTAAAAGTAGTGACTAAAAGTTGACTAAAATGCAATGACTTTTCGTCGACTAAAACTAGACTAAAACTGTGAAAGACTCAAATGACTAAAATGTGACTAAGACTATTAAGCATTTTCGTCTCAAGACTAAGACTAAGACTAAATCAAAAACGTCTGCCAAAATTAACACTGGTACTAACCATGCCCAACCCTGCTTAGCTTCAGTGGGCAACCAGTCTTGGGCTACAGGGAGATATGGCTGCAGGCTATAGTGTGATATATATATCATCACCATGAAATAAAATTACTCGTATCGTGATATAAGATTTTGGTCATATCGCCCACCCCTAAACAAACTTATCAATTAATTGCGCCTGTGCAAAGGAAAAAAGGATGTAATGTTTAGATTATAATCCTTTTTTTGCACAATGTATATCACAGCCTTCATAGATAATCACTACATTCACTTTCATTGGTGGCACATTGTTTGGAAGACAACATTGGGCAGGATTTTGTTTTACTTCTTTTGGGTAATAAATGCAAATTTGTGAGTTTTAATCTGATTCATTGAACACAACTGATTATGAGAATAATCATTAGTTGCAGCCCCAATTCATACACAAACATGTTTCACTGACTGACCGACTTGGCGAGGATGAGAGCGTCTCCCATCAGGTCCAGCAGGGGGGTGGTGGTGTGTACGTTATAGAAGGAATACGCAGCCTTCAGACTGCGATGCACAGGATGGTTCATGATGGTGGATGGCAGAGTGTAGAAACTCAGGAAGTCAGTCAAATTCCCGTCTGAATTCTACAATGATATAAAGGACAAGCTGTTCACACCAAATACATTTTGCAAAAATAGAATTGTCCATTCCTATTTTATTAATGCGTTCATGTTTGATATCACTAGGATGATACATGCTGTAGGGTTCAGTGAGTGCAATACCTCCACTACAAAGGTGTCAATGATGTTCTCCTGAGGAAGCAGCCAGTGTTGGACCTCCTCAGGGCTCATGACGGGAACCAGGTTAAACTGACTCAGGTATTCCTTCAGCAGGCGGTGAACTGCTGGCACATCCTTTACAGTCATTGGCCTGAGGCCTCGAGTCTTAGGAGCCTACAGGAGAGAAACGTGCAATAAGAAAATAAGGAGAAAAGAAAACTACCCAGATATTATTCAGGGAAGCAGGCTGGCACACACCTCTGGCAGTCGGTAGAGCTTCATGGTGCGTTGCATAGTCATGTTTCGACTCAGGTGAGAGAACTTCACCTCAATCAGCTTTCGTGGGTTCAAGGACCGGTGCCAGTATCTACCACACAAATAAGCAAGGCAATTAGTGTGATACAGTGCCATGCCTGTCATTTGACAATTGTTACTTCTCTACACATCAGGCTGAATTAATAGAAGTTATTAGTCATTACAGAATAAAGCTCTACAACACGTTATTGAGATTTTCATTTTCAAGGGAACTTTGTCATATATGCTACCTCTCAAAAGTTCAGGTTTGGTACAATTTCTTTTATGTTTTCGAAAGAAGCCTTTTATGTTCGGCAAGAAAACAGTGATTCTGTCAAATTATAACTGATAATTTTTTTCCATTTGAAAAGATTTTAAAATGTAAATTATTCCTGATGGTAAAGCTGAATTTTCAGCAGCCATTACTACGGTCTAGTGCCACATGATCCTTTCAGAAATCAATAAATAGACAGTCCAATATAACAGCACAAATCTTCTGTAACATTACAAATATCTTTACTGTTACTTTTAAATCAGCACATACTTACGTCACTGATAGCTCCTATAGAACTGTTTTAGACTCTACTCTGAAGTAGGAGCTAAATTATTTCCCCCAAACAGAGTTCCTAGAACTAAATACGTTCCTATTTCCTGCAGTGTGAACATGACAAAAAGCGGGAACATTCGCCAATAGTTCTAGGAACTATGAAAAGGTTCCTCCTAACATCTGCCACCCAACAGCCCATCTAATGCTACCTTTCACTCTGCACAGACGCAGCTGTACTTTAAAAGATGGCAGATGCGTGTCTTACCTGCAGGTGCCCACTGGTTTGGGCAACACCACACCTGCGGTGTACACAGCCTGAAAGATGCCCTCCAGGTTGACCCGTCTGGTGATCTCCCTGATGAGTACCGGAGCCACTCGTTTCGAGCGAAGTTTCTTATGCACACACAGGAAGTTAATCTCCACCATCTTCTTCTCTCTGGAAGGATCGAAGAGCAGATATGGGTCAACAACGGAACTGAGTGACCAACATAAGTACCCTCTGTGTAGACTAATTTAAATTTCTCAGATACACCATTGCATTCATGTAATTGGTGACAATGGTCAGTAAAAATATGAATCTTTTAACTGCTTCACGACAAGTTTGAAAGTTCAGTGCTACTGCCACTGACACTAGAGGTGTTTCTGGACTTAGATTCTGATTTTAGTGCATTTAAACCAACATGTAAAAACACTTATGAATGCTTACATTTCATAGATGTGGATGTTGGCTGGTATGGCACTGATGAATCCAACTAGCTTCTGATTAGAGTTCACTCTCACTCCACAATGCCACTGAGGCAACCAGCCTGGAGGACGCAGAGCCCTGGGACAAAAACAGATTCCAGACTCAACTTTCTAAGACTAAAAAAGAGATACAGATAGCTCTTCATAGACAAACACCATTTTACTCAAATTTGGAAAGACTTTTCAATCCAAGCTTTCTTACCAGAGCAGAAATTCAGGGGAGTAATCAAAACGAAACATGTTGTCATCATCCTCCACATAGTTCTCATTCAGGAGAGTGTACAGCTCTTTCAGCTTCAGAGAGAGGGAACAGAAACAGCTTTAAGACTGAGCTGTTTACAGCTGCATATTTGTCAAAGATATCAAAGGGGAGATTTAGGGGTTTGTGTGTCGTACCACTGCAGGGTTTCCCAGGTCGAGAGTGTCCCAGGTGAAGCCCTGCGGGAGGCTGTAGGGCTCCTCTCGTATGCTGTCTTTATCTGGCTCAATCCAGCCATGTGACGTCACAGTCTCTCCTACAAACAAACAAACAAATGACAGAATCAGACTTCTGTCAGCAGAAACTTCAGTTTCACACAGAATCATCGTTCTACACTGTGCCACAAATCACGAG
Source organism: Cyprinus carpio (assembly GCF_018340385.1). Classification (NCBI taxonomy): domain Eukaryota; kingdom Metazoa; phylum Chordata; class Actinopteri; order Cypriniformes; family Cyprinidae; genus Cyprinus; species Cyprinus carpio. Next base: position 20,696,862 of record NC_056599.1, on the reverse strand, counting down.
TCTCAAGAAAACAGATGCTGTCCTGCTGAAAATTAGCTGTCATTACTAAAAAGAAATACGTGACGTCAGATCAAGGAACAGTTATAAAAGGAAAGCAGATTACTTTAAATATTGAAGTTTTAAAAAACCATGCTGCAAGTATAATGGAACAAATGAGCAATACCAAGTTTAGGAACAGGCTGAGTGTCCCAGAACTGATAACTGCGACGTGTGGCCTCCTCCATGGTTTTAGCCGGACCCTGTCCCACCGAAAACAGCTCAATGGCCTTCTGGATCTCCTGTAACTTATCCGCAGGAAGTGAGTTTACCTAAGGAAGAGACAAAGACATGTGAAAACGGGTAAAAATAAAATCAATTAAACACAAAAATAGCACCATATTATCAGACAATAATTAATACTTTAAAGAAAACTATGGTATTCATAGTATTTCCAGCACTAAAATATAGATATAAAATAAATATTTTAACGGTACACAAGTGGGCCACAAATTTGGGCTGTGGGACAGCCCTTGTAAAGAAAAACTACACTTAAGAGCTCATGAACCAATATTACATTTCAGGCTGATGCTGCTATAAGCCGAAATACAAGAAGGCAAAGGTAATCCAGATCAAAGGCTATAGAATACCCAGGACGTGTCACTTGTGTAGTTTTGAATGGGGAAAAATGCAACGCTCAATATGGCCGCGCAATCCCAGGACGCCCTGCCTTCTGAATGAAGGAACCAATCACTAATCGGTAAAGTCAGCGCGTCACTGCAGCTGCAGTTGGAAGCGTCCGGTTGCTATAGAAACAGTCAGTGTTCTGAGATGTGCGCTCAGGACTGCGCATGCGCACTGCATGATCTAGCCTGAATAATAAGCTTTTTATAACACTATTTGAGCAAAAGTAACAACATTATTGACACAGTTGTTATCAGATTTCTTTGGTGATCTCAAATATGAAATTTAATCGCAAGCCTAGTGAACAGTTTTGTAGAATTTGATGTTTCCCCATTCAAAGAGATAGGAGCTGCACTTGGATGCCTGAGAGTCGTTTCAAAGATGGTCACCGAGTGACATCACTTGTCTTAAAAGGACTTTGTCTAGATGTAAACAATCTTGAGTCAAACACACAGAGCCATACAAACACACTCACTTTGGCCAGAGGATCCGGTGCTGCGTCTTTTCCTCCGGACTTGTCTTTGTTCTTTTTCTTCTGTTTCTTTTTCTTCTTCTTGGCACCTGTGTCGCCCTTCTCCCTGCGGGTCACATGAACTCAGTTGACATGGGCAGATATAATGAGAGGTTATGTCCACTCAGCAGCACTAATCGCGGCGGATGCAGGTGAAAGGGCAGCACGCAACATCTCTGGGAACATCGCTGTTCCTGATGCAATCAGCAGGATTTTAGCATCACAACCCCTCACTAGTGTACAACAAATCTTATATGCTTCCTTTTGTTTTTACATTTCTAGCATATAAACAAGAACTTTCACAAAACAGAGAAATGGCCCATATTTTCTTATATGAGTTATAAGGATAGTTCACCCAAAAATGGAGCTCATGTCATCTTTTACATATTGTTACAAAAACTAAAATAGAAGATATTTTGATAGATATTTAGAAGAACTACCTCTTTAACGAATCTATTTAACTCAGCTCAATTATATTTGTATAGAGACATATATAGGCTACACACCGATAATAATGACATTCTGAATGAAAAAGATGTAGCAGAATCTAAGCAATAATCATAATAATAAAAAAATAATAATAATAATAATTAAACCTAACATTTAGAAACATATAACACGAATGTCCCTCCATCCCAGCAGGCAATTCAATTCGTGCTTGAACTACACCGACACAAGAGCCCCTCTCCGGTGGTCAAACTGAAACGGGACGGCATACAGAGAGACGCGCAAATAATCCTATTAATGTCCACGAAGGGAGAGAGGTGACAGAGCTGAGCTACATTTGTTAATGCGGACAGATGGTCTGTCACATGACCTGCAGAAAAAGCATGTTTTGTGTGTGCGAGGGGAGGTGGGCTGTATGACAAAGACTGGGGGATGAACTAGCACCCCTGTGACTATCTCTTTGACAGCCTTCTATCCCTGTTGGATGGGCTGAAGGCACCACGGCTTCTCTTCTTTCTCTCTGTATTGCTTCAATAAATATAAGCTGCAGTAGAGGATGTCTTCTTCTTAATATAAGGACAAGTCTATAGTACATTTAAACTGATGCATGTTTAATTGGATTGAGAATAAACTACTGTCCCAGTCTGGTCTGGGTAGTCAGTTGGCTGGTTCTTGAGGTCTTTTGGGCAGATGGTAAGTTTGAGAGATCTTAAACCAGTTATGACCAGCTGAAAACAGGAAATCCTGTCAGGGTGGTTTAAGGTTGTTTTTTCTCGCAAAGATAAAATCCTGTTGTTGCATTAAAATTAATAGTAATAGAGTCATAGTCATATACAAGTTAATTATACATAACCCTTTATTTTAAAGGAGGGAGGAACAATGAAAGCATTAGGTGAAAATAAATATTGTATTTAAAAAATATTTGTCTTTTTTAAATAAACAGATGGGATTCTGGACATCTTTTATCACTACATAAATCATAAAATATTGTTAACAGCCAGAAAAAATAATAATTTATAATTTTTAGGAATAAAATATCATATAAATCAAGCGATTAATATATGAACAAACGTAATTTCAATTGTTTAAAGTACAGATAAGAATAAAACTGATGTAAGCATTAAAGAAGAGGGGATTCTGGCTCAGTTTAAAAACCTTTTGAGAAAACAGCCTTTAAAGACATATATAGTAACTAAAATCTACAGATGCACATAGATAAAGTGTAATAAAATAAACATTTAATAGCGTATTTTGGATGTTTTCTTTACACTAGTCAACAAGACGTGTTAAGGGATCAAGACAGTCCAAAATTTTATAACTGACCAGTTTGAATAAATAAATAAATAAATAAATAAATGTTTTGGCTTGTAGCGTCTTCTGTATTGCGTTCTGCTGCGTAATTTACCTCACGAGATTAACTAACTATAAATCCACCAAACATGCCACATGACTGTTAGATATACCAATAAATAAAACTAAATTGTTTAAAATATTAATTGCCGTATTATATTATATTACAACGCCAGAAAAACTACAGCTATGACATGAGGCGAATCATGACGGGATAGTCGTGTTACGTCATCTCCCGCACGCTGCCATTACTACAGAATGATAATAAACGTGATTTCACCCTCTGCTGCCCGATTTATTCCGGACAGTGCCTGTGTATGACCTTGAGGGACATGTAGCTGGATGAGAAGCAGGTTAATGAGTCTCTTTCCGTGAACCAGGGACAGCTTTTAAGGAAACTGGTGAAACAGAGGAGCTCTTCGGTAATGAAAGTGAAACACGGGCAGCATCGGTGACCACGAGCGCAAACCGAGAGCGGGCTGATTAAACCGTTTAAAGATGCTCCATCTGCTATTAGCAGCACTCAAGATGACTAGATCACGTCGAAATATCGGTAAACCCCAGGAAATGCATACTACTAACAACCTAGTTGTCACGAAGGCCTGAATACAGGGCTTGAAAGCGATTTTTGGTGGTTATTTATTAATACTGGCCAGTTTATGAGATGTTGAACGGGACATAGAATAGCGACTTTAAACGTAATAGCTTATTCGTTTTCTACCAAACCAAAATTCATAGCGAGGCTGACTGTTAAACCTCTCACAAAAATGCCAATGATCACATAGAGCTGGCCATATGGAACCGTCCTTGTTTGATTGACGGCGTCTAAGCCAATCGTTTTAGAGATCCGTCTGTCAATCAAGGCAGTGATCCAATAGCGTAGGAGCAGGGGCGGGCTGATGTGCTTTCAGCGTGCCACAGCCTTGCTGAACAAGGGCCCTGCCTTATCGGGCCGTGAGGAGGTGTATTATATGTCTACGAGCTAACAATAAAATGCATGCACGCTCACCCATCATCAGAGTGGTGCTCTTCATTTTCACAATTGCTGCAGTGTCCGTGATCCACTTCTACCTCAGTTTCTTTCTCCGGCTGCGGTGCTGTCTCATTCTCATCCGCCATCTTTAACCAGGAAGTGAGGATCTCGCCCTGCGCTCTCACACCCCGCGAAACTATTGGCGGACTGCCGCAAAGCACCATGGTCTATGTAGTTCTTTCATTTGATGCAGGACAGTCTTATCCCAGTTGTTGTGAGGTTTATTTATTTATTTATTTATTTGGGACAGTGCACATGAATAAACACTAAACACTAAACTGTAAATGCACCAGAGGTAATAGTTAAAGTCTATTTTTTAATATGTAGTCCCCCTGGACAGATAATCAACCCTACAATAAACTGTAAATGCACCAGAGGTAATAGTTAAAGTCTATTTTTTAATATGTAGTCCCCCTGGACAGATTGTCAGCCAGAGTCACCCAAAAAAAAAACTAAAATGGAAAAAACTGACAAAATGTAGCCTACAATACAGTTGCACACCACGTGCACATACAAGCAATTCAGAAGTCATTAAAACACAATGATTAAGTGCAATTAGATTTGTAAGTTTATAAAATGTAGGCATGCTTTCAAAGGCACTACGTCTTTCCACACATCAATAAAAACAATTAATGAGCACAACTGCACAATATTTCCATGGTTTCAAAAAGGCTAGACTAGCAAAAAAAACCTAATAAAGCCTAATTAGTATCTGTGCGTAAATAAGTGAAGATTTTCAATTGATTTCTGCTGCTGATATTGTAAAAATAAATACTAGTTGATATTAATTTAACTAATTACCGATTATCTATTTCAATACAACTTTGAAAAAGAGTGAAGTTTGCACGTATACACAAACATACAGATACAGTACTGTTTAAACAAGTAAGACATTAAAATCAAGACATGTTCTGTTATCTCGTGTGAAACAGAAAGAAAATCTACATTTAAACATGTCTTTACAGAAGCAGCTGACATTATATTGCCTTATAATATTATACTAAATTAATTATCATAGCCTAGTACAATACACAGTCCTTATGAGTTATCAATAACCACAAGTTTTCATGATTTGACAAACTTGGAATTGGAGTAGTTGTGTAATTTGACCAAATTTGAACATCCTAAAACACTGAATTTTTTCTGTGCTTGCTTTTAACATGAATGATCAAATCTGTTCCAAAGATGGTTAAACATGGATATTTCATCGTTAGTGGTAGCTGTTCAAAAACATTTATTTTTCTGACATTAATTGTATTAAAGCAACATTATGTCAATGTTGGCGCTCTAGCGGTTAATAAACAGAACTGCACGCATCCCGCGGAAGAACATTCTAACCGGAGCTACTTCTCCAAGTTTATGTCTATGGAGATTCGCGCAGGTATGTGTTACTCCGCAGCCGTGACGACCCGAACAGGCTACAATAGTCCAAAAATAATCACTTATTAAAATGTACCGTAGTGATTTGGGATAAGACAAAAAGGCGATTCGGTAGATGAATTTATGATGTACTCGCTCATTATATACATTTAGCTAATTTTGAACAGAGAAAAAGTTACATAGTGTTGCTTTAATATATTACTATTATTATTATTCATAAGTATCTTACTACTCTGATTACTTAATTACTGATTTCGTATTACTAATATACTGCTGAATCACAGCTGGTGTTTGAATCAGTTAAAACATACTTGCATAAAAATAGTCATTACTCTTACTAAACCACACATTTACTTGCTATGCTTTCAAAATGTTTTTTTTTTTTTTTACACTTTCTTCACCTTGCTGTCAGTATTCAGCATATCAAGACCACCAACTATAAAACATTAAAGACAGCTCATTTCTGTCTACATGTACAATTCCTGTCCAGCATGTAAAGACTAGTTTTAAGGTCAATTAAAATATTACATTTTCATAAAATGCATTACATTTTCAGATTTCAAGGCGCACAGACTCAATAGAAATCAGTCTCAATGGAAACGGACTCTATAAACAACACTGACTTGTAACTTCAAACAATACTGACTTCATAACATATTTAGTTTCCACGGTAACACTTCTATGACACTGTTAGACGTTCTGCTCTGCTGCCAACACCACAAATGAACAATAAAAAAGCAAAACGTCTACACTGACTTTCTGCAGATTGCTGTGCTGGTATGTCCAATGTCACATGCTTTTTCATGTGCTCTCATTCTGAAGAGTCCCTGCACCTCGAGAGCCCGGCTCAGGGGCTTGCCCTTCAGTAAGGTACTTCCAGAAATAAACATTTCCAGGAATCACCACAGAAGCCTTAGGCCTTGCCTTTCCGCTCAGAAACGGTTTTAATAGGAACTCCTCGCCGTACCACCTTGACATGGATGAAGAGCGTGGCAGGAGACAGACTGGAGCCGTCAGCTTTTAGCAGGTGAACATGACGATAACCTGGAGCACAACACAAACACTGGAATAAAGCTATGTGAAAAATCTAGTTAAAGCAAGTGTTTGAAGTAATAGGTACCAAAATTACACCACAGATTATTGTTATTATTCTTTTAAAGATGTCAGAACTATTTTGTCTCAGTGTTTTAGGAAAATCTGGATTAATTCAATTGCGATTCGTGTCCTTCTTGAACTTCAGATCTAGGCATTTTTTAACCATTACGTGCACTGAGCCACGGACTGAGAAGCAGATTTCCATCTCATTGATCTCTCAGTGCACTGGAAACTATTTTTCTTCAGAATGGTGCAAAATCCCACTGCACACGATTCTTGTTGTACACAGGGTACTTACATAACAACATTCCAAAAACTACTGGAGCTGTTCTGAAGCCAAAGGTTTATGAGCCTCTACATTATGTCCTTGATAATTCATTCTGTTACAGTAGATTTTTCAAGCATGGTGTTCAAGCACTTTATGTAATAGTTTATTTAAAATCATTAATTTATATTATTTACACTATCATGCATTTATTTGAAATAGCAATCTTTTTAACATTCTAAATGTATTTACTGTCACTGATTGATTCAACAGGGATGCATCAAATCGATCAAAAAGTATTCATTTCTTTACATAAATATCTTACTGACCCCAAACTTTTTAACACCAGTTAGAGTTGTAAAATTTAAAATTCATGCAGTACTTCCACCATAAATCCTGTTTAATACAGTGTATGTTTTATAAAATCATCATACTGTGTGATCTGAACACACACACCTGTCCGTAGGCTGGTGAAAGGGAGGGTGAACTGGCCAATGAAATCATTTTTGGATTTGTAGTCGTGATCTTCCACCATAAAACGCACCAAGGCAAGTTCAGGCACCTGGAGCTGAAAGCTCACAGTACAGTCCCAACGAGGGTTGAAACCTGCAGGGGGAGACAAACACACACACACACGCACACACACACACACACACACACACACACACACACACACACGCATACTCAATATTCAATCCTGACAGGAACGCCTCTTGTTTTACTGCTAGAATGTTTACACACACAAAATAAATGCTCAAAACAACAAATGAAACACTGTAGTCAATATACCAACCATTAAAAGATCACTAATGATTCTATCACACACACACAATTTTAATGGATTGATACTGATTAAACGATCATACAACATTACATAACTCTGGATAACTGAATATCTCAGTGGTCTCACCATTGTTGTCAATGCGCTGGGTTTTTGCACGAGCCTTATCGATGGAAACTCCATGGATCTCCACCCAGACCTGTGGGTCCACAATGGAGTTGGGATTGTCTGTGTTTATTTTAGGAAGTTGCTGGGCCGAGATCACCTGCGGGAGAAACAAAACAGCCAACAAGTACGGTAAAAGAGATTTATCACAATATTTACAGAGCACATGGGATCCTGAGCAATAATTCCTGTCAGACCATCATGGCAAGCTAAAAGAGAAGAGGAGCTGCTACTAACCCGTATGGTAAGCTGTGTGGGTATATGTCCTGGTCCTCCACCTGTGTTCTCAGGGTCAAAGTTAGACTTTGGGTGACACAGGAAGTCAGGCTTGAGCACATATCCGCAGCGGCCGTTGGGCAGAAAGCGGCCCTGGTTCAGGTCCATCTGCTCTCCTGGGGTCTGGAAGTTCAGAGCCACTGGAGAACAGAGACAATGAAGCGTTTAAGCTTTGGCTGCTGTACTTGCACACATGCAGGAGTGTCAGAGAGTTCAGTCGCTCACCCATCTGGCAGCCTCCGTTCCACATGTCCTGGGGGTCATAGTTGGAGGACTGTAACCTCTGGCCTGATGGGTAAACCCTGCTCAGCTGCCGACTGTTGTGTCGAACAAACAGCTTCCCTACAGGACAAAAATATAAACATAAAACAAATTTTTAAATTTTAAATTTTCTACAATATTTTAATATTTTAAGTAGATTAGTAGATTTTTTTAACAAGCAGCAGATCAGAATGACAAAATGCTACATTTATGAAGAGAATTAGGGCCAAGCAAAATAAAAAAATAAAACCATCTCGAGATTAAAGGCATTATATTGCGAGATTAACCTCGTTAAATTTCGAGAAAAAAAGTTAATACAATCTTGAGAATAAACTCATTAAATTTCGAGAATAAAGTCGTTGTGTTTCGAGAAAAAAACTCGTTAAATTTCGAGAAAAAAAGGCGAAATACAATCTTGAGAATAAACTCATTAAATTTCGAGAATAAAGTCGTTGTGTTTCGAGAAAAAAACTTGTTAAATTTTCGAGAAAAAAAGTCGAAATAATCGTGAGAATAAACATTTAATTTCCGAGAATAAAAGTCGTGTGTGTTCGAGAAAAAAAGTCAATAAATGTAGAGAATAACGCATTCGATCAGTGTTCATTGCATAGCCTATAGAGGACATGGCAGAGTTGGATCACTTAGTCAAGCTATTTTTAGACTTTCTTTCAGTAATAAAGAAATACTATCAACTTTAGCTAATTATACACAATAATAATTAGCACATGAAACTTTAAAGAGAATTTGCAAGTGGCTATCTTTTTAGAAGAAAAAATCAGTCCAATTTGCGCGATGTAGGCTACTCGCTTTTGTCCAACATGAAATGACAACCAGAGGACAAATGCAAGGTTATCGCTGGCTTAACCAAATGCACTCTGGCACTTGGACAAGCTATGATAAATTAAAACCGTACGGCATTGCCATTAATGGCGTGTAATGTAATGAGTTTTATTTCTCAAGATTGTATTTCGACTTTTTTTCTCAAAATTTAACGAGTTTCATCTCGAAACACAACGACTTTATTCTCGATATTTAAATGAGTTTTATTCTCAATATTTTATTTCGACTTTTTTTTCTCTAAATTTAACGAGTTTAATCTCGAAACACAACGACTTTATTCTCGATATTTAATGAGTTTATTCTCAAGATTGTATTTTCACTTTTTTTCTCGAAATTTTATGAGTTTAAAGATCGGTATCGGCCGAATAGATATCAAAATAGATATTCTCATATCAAACAGCAAAACACAGATGTTCGGAGACAAAAAATTATTACTAATATATAGTATTTATAAAAAAAAAGTGTTATTTATATATAATTTACTATTTAGTTGAAATGCTGTTATCTAACTGAAATTCTCATTGGCTTTGTGGCAGATACAATACTGTTCAAAAGAGGTTTTTTTTTATAATTTAATACTTTTAGTCAGCAAGGAAACATTATATTGATAAAAATGAGAGTAAAGAAATGTATATTGTTACAAAAGATTTATATTTCAAATAAATGCTGTTCTTTTGAACTTTCTATGCATCAAAGAATCCTTAAAAATTGTGTTAAGGTTCACACACACACACACACACACACACACACAAAACACACACAAAACATTTGATAGCAATAAGAAGCATATGATAATAAGCAGCAAATCTATTAGAATGATTTCTGAATGATCATGTGACACTGAAGACTGGAGTAATGATGCTGAAAATTCAGCTTTGCATCTCAGAAATAAAATATATTTTAAAATAGATTAAAACAGACAACAGTTCTTTTAAATTGTTATAATATTTCACAATAGTGCTGTTTTTACTGTATTTTAAATCCAAAAATTCAGTCAATGCAGTCATTTTAAGCATTAGAGATTTCTTTCAAAAACATTTTAAAAATCTTAACGACCCCAACCTTTAAAAGTGGAAATATTGTTTTGATTTACTAAATACATTATATAATCTGATAGTTTCCTCCTATAGTTTCAGTGTAACTCATTTTTCCCCGAAGGACAGCGTGACTGATCTTTGACTATTTTTTTGGTGGTCACGGTTATTATAGTTTGTGTGGTAAATGCTGAGCTCTGAAAAGTGCTGACACTACCTAATTATGAAATGACGTGAGTTTGATGTAAATTTGTCATGCTGCTGGCTGTCAGTGTTGGCTGGAAGAGCAGTGTCTTTGCTTTGGAAGTGATCTGATGATCAGCTTATTTATTATGAACCATCTGGCAGCACCCTAAGGCAACAAGCCAATCCAGATAAAAGCAGCAAACATTAAAACAATTGCTGGGAAATAATTTGCCACATCTATCGTCACAGACATCATGGTATTAACATGAATGTTAAACATCTATCTATCTATCTATCTATCTATCTATCTATCTATCTATCTATCTATCTATCTATCTATCTATCTATCTATCTCTCTGCCTATCTATCTATCTATCTATCTATCTGCCTATCTATCTATCTATCTATCTATCTGCCTATCTATCTCTCTGCCTATCTATCTATCTATCTATCACACTTTCAGTCTATCTGATGATATCTATATAATAATCTATCTAGCACTTGTCACATTTGCAGTGGTTCTGTTGATTTGGTATCCCTTATGAAAAAGAAGTGTGCTATTAGTATACTTCTTTTAAACTAAAATTAGGAAAGTATGCTTTTAGTTTACTTTTTATGTACTTCTCAGAAATGGGCTTTATGTACTCCTCAGAAATATACTTAAAATGACATTTAAGTATACTTAAAAAGTCTAAATAGATTTGAACTATGCTTGTGCTCCTAGAATCCGTGTTTTCATTGTTATACGGTAGAGGGCACTAGTACACATCTTCTATACAGAATTATCAAAAAAACACAAGTGAAGAAGAAAAAGAAACAACAGATATTAACACATGCAATCTAACACGATTATCTGACATGAAACAGCATCACAACTGTAACGTTATGGAATAAAATGTCGACCGATGAAGAGGTAATAATTACAGTCAAGCTTTGGGGTGTTGATCGACTCCATCTACATTTTGATTATCATTCTGAATCCAATTCATAGTCTTTTTTCAGCTTTTTTTATTCAAAATGTTATTTCTTTATTTTTTATGAAAATTACACACATTAAAGAGTTTAAAAAAAAGTAATGCATGAAGCTAGAATAAAATGTTTTTGTTTACATACAGATACCCTGTTCTTTCTTTGTATGTTTTGTATGTTCAGATATTCATATAACAAAATATATAAAAATTAAAAACCAAAAAATAGAAAAAGCATAATAAATATATAGTATATATTATATATATACTATATATATAAAGTATGATGTAAAGTTCCCTTAAAGAAAACTTATGAGTGTACTTATGAGTACAAAACTAAACTAGTAGTTTTCCGAGACTATACTTTAAAGTTTACAAAGTATTTCATTAGTAAACTTTCAGTATACCTATAAGTTCACTTTTAGTATAATTGCAGTACAAACTACAAACATAGAGGTAAACTAGTTGTGTACTCAAAGTTTGCTACTGTTATACTTAAAGTAGTATACTTAAAAGTATACTTTTATATACTAGAAAGTGGGCCAATTTAGTCCCAAGAAGTATTGAAACAGTACACTTAGAAGTAAACTACTTGAACACTGATATTTGTATACTTGCTACATAAAGTATACTTAAAAATATACTTGAACTTTACTTGAAGTATAATACTTTTTGGTAAGGGATATGTTGAATTCTTAAGTGAAAATGTGGCGTAAGCTTTGTCTGTTCATCTCACCTGAGTCTTTGATGATTTTGAGCGCCTCGTTCTCAGAGAAAGAGGACATCATGCTAGGAGGTCTCTGGCTGGCTGTCTCGAAACCACTGAAGGGCACACTCTGACAGTACACCACCAGATCTGACAGCTCTGGACTCAGTTTAGTGCTCGCAGACTGGGGAGGGAATGTATACGTGTCAAAATAGATTTTTTTTCAGTCAACATTTAGGCATTGCATGTATTATAAACACACACATACCATACAGTATATACTGTGCAGTAGCTAATGCATTTACCTGAGCTATAATCATACTCAAACGCAAATAATCAAACCACACAATCTTCCAATAATTTACAAATCAGTTCCTTGGCCCCAAAAGCAATTCATATCTGAGCTCACCCTCCCAGGATCTTTTTTAGATTCCTTTTTGTTCCCGCTCCCTCCAGCAGTAGACTCTTCATCGGAGCTATATGAGAAGCTAGTCCAGCTTTCAGTCTTCCCCAGCAGACCACTTAACTTCTTCCCCTTCAGCAGGATCCGTCCCATCAACTCCTACAGCGCACCAGGAACATGGGAGTATTAGAAATGTTCACCAATACCAGGAACACTTTCTTCTGATTTAGAAAATTTTAGCTTTAAAACATTGTGACAATAAACAATAATTTATTTCAGAGGTTGGAACAGCCCTTAAATAAGATGGAAAAATTGTGTCATGACAGAAACTGTCGAGAGTATAAGATGGAAAGGAAAGTCATCATAAATATGTTTAGTAAATGGAGTCAAGTGTGCTTATAAAAGTGTACACTAGTACATGAGTGTTGACTTAAATTCATTCCTAGTACTACATGATTACACATTTCCTACTTTTTTTAGACAGCAAGGGTCAGATGTTTTTACTGATAATCCTCAGAAAGTAAACAGGAAGTTTCCAGAAGCGAGAAAGGAAGGGTTAGCAACACCAAGATCTTAGGTTTGATTTCCAGAGAATTTATGGAAGTAACTTTGGAAAAAGTGTCTGCCGAATTACACACATTACGTAAGTGCAAGTGACAGCACTCTATAGCAATGTAAAACTTGAAGTGAGACAGTTACAGTAATAATTTTATTATGTATTATCACTGTGTTATGATTAACACTGAAAAATTCAGCACGCTTACTGGACAGTACAGTACATAATACATAATAAATACTGCTTATATAAAAAAGTAGCATGTGAAGGTACACAAATGCTTAAACTACTAAATACTTGAAACAGTAGTTTGCTGCACTTAGATCACATAACATGGAATGTTTTACTTAACGTACTGAAAATAAGCTTTTTTTTTTTTTTGCTTTTTTAATCCAGTTACGCTTTAAAATCTCTTGCAGTAACATCTGTAAATTTGATAAATTGTTTAGTCAAGGAAGTGTGTGTGACCTCAGGTGAGGGTAGGTCTTTGAGGGGCAGGTCATTGAGCGGCTTTCTCAGGAGCTTCTTTCCCAGAATAGAGCGAATGTGCTGCGCCATGACCGCCTGCTGCTCCACTGAGCAGTGATTCTCCAGGGACAAGATCAGAGGATACGGAGATGTCTATGGACAGAGAGACATGGTTATTCAAGGGAATCAGTTATTTAAGTGTCAACTATCAAACATGCAAACTCAAAGATTTTCATCATAGGCTGTTATGGTTCATGTGTCTGCACCTTGAAGGCATACTGAGCGATGGTCTCAATGACTTCTTTAAAGAGCACTTTGGAGGTGAGCGTGTGTCCGTGGTAGATCATGGGCTCTCCTTTATCACCGTCCCAGCAGTCCAGCTCAACACAGCGACAGCCCTGATGCAGAGCTCTAAACACACACAAAACCCATGAGTTTAACCACAAACAAAGAGTATGAACAATAAATATCATCAGAGCATGTGAACCAGCCTTGTGTGTTGTATCTCATAACAAAGTGGTTATGTTTTGTACAGCTGCCGCTGGTGATCAAATATTTAATGTGGTAAAGGACTGGATGGCAATTGAGCCTTGCAGATTTCCTCAGAATTGGATAACGTCATACATAAAGTTCTACATACTGTATTGCTGGTCCATTGTGTTTGCACTTAAACATATTAACAGCTCTTAGCTCTACTGTACAAAATTTAATCCCATTCCACAGAATTCTGCAGTTTTTTTCTATTTAGTCTAACCCTATAAATTACCCTAATTGTAAAAAATGTATAAAATATAATAAATTAAAATATAAATAAAATAAAATTTGTTGGTTTATCCTAATGTAGTCTATTTAAGTTTATTTAAGCAACAATTAAGCAATTAATATTTTATACTTCAAGCTATTTTGGATGTTACAACATGAACACTTTTTTAGGTTTCCCTGAAAATATTTTCTTTACATTGTAAAATAATAATAGGCCTTTTTTTTCATAGCTTAATGACTTTTTCATAAGTCCTGAAAAAAAGTGCTGCACTGTAGGATATCATGTAAATAGTTACATTACCATTCAAAGGTTTGGAGAGACATTAAATTTAAAAATTGCAGTGAAGAAATAGATTTTCATAGATATTCAATTCAATCTTTTGAACACTGAACCTTCTATTTATAAAAAGAATAAAAAAAAAAAAAAAAGTACACCTGCTCTTACAAAAACATTCAGCAGCACAACTGTTTTCAACATTGTTAATAATAAGAAGTGTTGTCCTTAAAGGGATACTCCACCCCAAAATGAAAATTGTGTCATTAATCACTTACCCCCATCTCGTTCTAAACCCGTAAAAGCTTCGTCCGTCTTCGGAACACAATTTAAGATATTTTGGATGAAAACCGGGAGGCTTGTGACTGTCCCATAGACTGGCAAGTAAATTACACTGTCAAGGTCCAGAAAAGTAGGAAAGACGCCATCAGAATAGTCCATCTGTCATCAGTGGTTCAACCATAACGTTATGAAGCGACAAGAATACTTTTGTACACGAAGAAAACAAAAATAACGATTTTATTCAATGATTCTTCTCCTCTGTGTCTCTTCAAATCAGCGTAGCACCATTTTAGCGAATCTGAGCAGTACGCAGATGGCGTACAGTCTTCTGTGTCAGCCGCGCTGCGCCGATGCACTGTTTGCTTTCAGACCAAAGTGTAAATGCACATAGAAAATGTATTGTTGTTGCGCGGCTGACACAGAAGAGCGTACGCTGCCTGCGTACTGCTCAGATTCGCCAAAATGGCGCTACGCTGATTTGAAGAGACACAGAGGAGAGGAATTGTTGAATAAAGTCTTTATTTTTGATGTCTTCGTGTACAAAAAGCATTCTCGTCGCTTCACAATGTTACGGTTGAATCACTGATGGCAGATGGAGTATTCTGATGATGCTTTTCATACTTTCCTGGACCTTGACAGTGTATTTTACTTGGCAGTCTATGGGACCGTCTCAAGCCTCCCGGTTTTCATCCAAAATATCTTAAACTGTGTTCCGAAGATGAACGAAGCTTTAACGGGTTTGGAACGACATGGGGGTATGCGATTAATGACAAAATTTTCATTTTTGGGGGTGGAGTATCCCTTTAATGAGCAAGAGAGACTTCGCTCAATAACATTTTAAAATCTTACCAAAAGCCAACTAAGGTCAGTTTAAAAGTGTTTCCTTTTACTGTGACCTATAATTCTTTCTCCCAGTGCAATAGTGTTACAGAACACAAATGGTTTCTAAATAAGCTAAGCTTAGTGAAGCCGTTAATGCAGACACAAGCAATCACTGGGATTTAGCCAAGTATAAGTGTGTTTTGGTCTACTAGCAGTACCTCTGTGGTGCTGGATGCAGATTATAAGGTGCAGTTGGGTAGGTGTTCTGCCTCAGTTAGAGGCTGTGTATAATTTATGATTGACATTTGCATTTATCAATATTATATTTCTGTAATTGTTTCATGTTCTGTATGAGTTTAATTTTGCCTGCCCCTATTGTGTAAGCTCTTATGTGAGGACTCTTATTTTGATGTGTTTCCATGAGCGACGCACATTAGGTAATAGAACCAACAAACTCATGACGCAGCAAGCGATCAACATGTTTGTGTCGCATTTAAATTAATCCTTCTGCTAAACCCTGTCGTAAGCATTGGCTGTAAGTTCATTTAAATCATTAATCTGTCTAATTTATATTATAGGAGAATATGTTCAGTTTAAATGTGATATAATCAAATATGTTTATGTTATTGCCGATCTGCGCTAGTGCACTGCATTAAGAATGCTTCTAACTTGCTTCTGAGTTAGCAATGTATCTGTATACATTTTACTAGTTAAACTGATAATAACTTTGTTAAAATTTGATAGTTAATTTTCTACGTTTCTTTCATTTCACTTACAGTTTTACTCGGTTCAATGGCCGCTGAGTTTGACTATGTAAATCATGCGTTGGTCTATTAAAGGAGCAAGGCGCTCAAATTCTGGCTCAGTGAACAGAATTTGGCTTGCTGTTTATATTACCCGCTTTGGGAAAGCAGAACATATAAAGAGAACAGTACAGTGGGTGTTGTACCTGATATAAGGCTCGGTGCTGCTGGCGCTGGTCACCTGGTCTTTGGTGAGGTATGTATTATGAGAAGAAGAGATGTAGTAGTGCGCCAGCGGTCGGCTCATGTCCTGATACACGTGAGCATGATCCGGGTTAAACACATCATTCTCTTTCGAGAGCATGTACATGGTGAAACCATTCTGGGTCATGAACAGATTCTTCCGGGCTGAGGGTCAAAAGTTAACATGGTAAAACACAACCTTAAGTAGAGCTGGATGAGGAAATGTTTAATACAGACTTTTTATCCTATTTTTGTATCACTAATGTATTACTCTCAGTTCTAGTAAGGGCAGAAAGGAATAACCCAGGTTTGTCAGTTATTTGACACAATAGCCAGTGACACACCACTGAGCTATGCATTCACACTAGTTCGTGGAAGTGGACGGGTGTGGTTTTTCACTTTACTGTTGGACCTGCGCTCCAGTTTTCAACAGGTTGGATATTTTACATCATTAGATTAAACAATGACAAACTAAAACCAGTTTTGAGTTGGCCTTTGTGCCATTTTTACTGACAGTATATAAACAGTAGAATGCAGACAGGAAATGATGGGAGAACAGCAAGGGAAATGTGAGCTAGATCTGAATTGACAATGCCCACATGAGCGCCATGGGTTGATTGCTAAACAACAGCTCTGACAAATAGCTCCTTTTGTTGCGACTCTAACAGTTGTTGTTTGTTTCTCAAATTACAGTACAGGGCTCAAAAATAAGTTTTTTTTTTTTTTTCCTGCTGGATCAGATTTGTACTTGTACTGCTGATAGTTTCATCCCCATAAACATTTTATGGCCAAAATTATTTTCAGCAGTAAAAATTTTGACTCATTTTGTTTTATTGTTTTTAATTTTTTGAAAGAAATTAATTATTTTATTTAGCAAGGTTACATTAAAACATCAAAAGTGACAGTAAAGACACGAAGCATCGTGTGACTGAAGGCTGCTGAAAATTCTGGGAAGTCTTGTTTATGAAAGAAAAAATATAAACATTGTGCATGTTGTTACTCTCCTGGATTTATACACTGAAGATCTAAAGTATAATGTATATAAAGTTATATATAAAGTTTCCACAACACCCCAAACTTTTAAAGAGTTTATATATATATATGTATATATTATATATATGTGTGTGTTTGTATGTGTGTACATATATATATATATATATATGATATAGATGTATATTATATATATGTGTGTGTGTTTGTATGTATATATATATATATATATATATATTTCCATGATAATGTATGGCACTGATGGCTGTGTACCCCAATCGTTGAGCTCATAGGTGTGGATGAGAGTCTTTGCATGGGCCAGTGATGCGTCTTCGCCCTGGTCCCCGAGAAAATCCCTCAGCTCCAAGGTGGTGAGCACACACCCGTTACCGGAATAATGCCTGAACACCGCATCCAGCTCCGGCCTGCGCATCAGCTCACGGCAGAACTCCTCTATCTCCACGTGATCCAGCCGGCCATCACACGAGCGATCACACTTCTACAGACAAGAGGAGGAATAAAAGAGAGAGAGATTGCTTGAGGCTTCATTTAAATGAAATGCTTTTAGTTTATATGACAGCTGTTGCCACTTGCACATTGATCTTTCACACGAACCTTAAAGAGTGTGCGTGCATACTGTTCGCTCAGGTCAATGTTGATCAGCTGTAGCAGATGTTTCACCTCGTCGTAGCTCATCTTCCCATCCTGGTTCTGGTCCGCACATCTCAGATAGCCTCGAATCCAAGTGTGCACAGTTAGGGAAAACTAGACAAACCAATAAAACGCATACACAACATGCTGCCAGTGATATAATACGAAACAATAAACAATCTCTCTGCTAATATTATAATTACAAATATAACGTAATACATTCTTTGTGCACAAAAAGTATTCTCGTAGCTTTATAAAATTATGGTTGAACCACTGATGTCACATGGACTATTTTAACAATTTCCTTAATATCTTTCTGGGCCTTGAACGTGTCAGTTACATTGCTGTCTATGCAGGGTCAGACAGCTCTCAGATTTCATCAAAAATATCTTAATTTGTGTTCTGAATGACCTGAGTAATTAACGCCAGATTCATTTTTGGGTGAACTACTGTATTTCTTTAAGCTGAGATAAAATAAAAACTGACACATTTTAACATTCAATAAAAATTAGAAGCTGCATGTAGTTGAAAATTAACATAACGCACAAAACAAAAATATTAGAAATATGAGTACAACAAATTGGTTACAGGTTAAAAAAGCAAATACAATGGAGTGAAAACCACATTAGAGGAGTGATAGTATGATACCTTCCATGGTTCACATGTGCTTTGGAGTGGCATTTAGATATCTGTTCTAGACCTGCTCTATATTTAGTAAGCTCTCTCACGGAGTAATGCTGTGCACTAATGGAGAGTATATTTACATGTGCATTTATTGGCTTATGATGGCCAAGGAAGTGAAACCTAAGCCTTCTGTTTAAATCTTATAATTAAATGTGTATTAAATGCTGTAAATGTGCAGTGGATGTGTGTCTATTTGCAGTAAGGAAATTACTAGCATTTTCTCTCTGCAGGTATGGCTTTAAGGATATTGGTCCAGCTTTTCTTTCTGGCTCATATTGGAAACACGGTCTTTGAGAGTGCGGAGGCCTCGAACCCAGCGGTCTGCTTCATCCTGTGTAGAGCAGCACAGATCCAGGCTTTTCCTTCCTCCGCGGAAGACCACAGTGAAGCAGTGGGTCTCTGGGATCAGACCTGCCATTCGTCGCAGACACTCCGACTGACAGCCCTCCCGCACACACTCCACCTCCGTCACACAGACTGACAGAAAGAACCCACACACACAAACAGGTTATTGGACCATCACCACTAATAATCATTTACATAATCTATTACTTAGAGGTAAACTGTGTAATCTGTGCACAATTAGTGGCACCAAAAAGAACTGCAAAAAAGAAATAGTTTTAAACACCAGTCTGGCCACTCAAACCAACAAAATTTCAACATGACTTCTGCTTTTTAGTGTCTCCATTATATATGTCAACTTATGAGCAAATGTCCAACATTTGGCAACCTCTGAAACACTGAAGCTATCAACCTATATTAAACAATACAAAACTAAGACATTAAAAGACATTAAAAGAAAATAAGCTAAAACACAAAACAAATGTGTACACAAAAACAAGTTAAAAGAACATCTTAATAATTACATCATGTTGTTCAAAAGATTTAAATCAATCTAAACTACCCTTACCAAAAAGTAGTATACTTCAAGTTTATTTTATTAAGTATACTTAAGTAAAGTTCAAGTATATTTTGACTTTTTGTTAGTATAAGTCAAGTATACTTAATTGTCATTATAAGTATATATCTTAGAAGTACATAAAGCCCATTTCTGAGAAGTACATAAAAAGTAAACTAAAAGTATACTTTCCTATTTTTTAGTTTAAAATAAGTATACTAATAGCACACTTGAATAAACTTCTTTTTCGTAAGGGTAACTGAATGAACACAAAACTAAAACACTAAAAATAAAACCTAAAATAAATCTATTTGAGTAAAGTTTTAAGACAAACTTTAAGTTGGCTTGAAAAAGCCTAACCAGAAAGTTTAAAGTAGTTGTAAAAGCTTGCAATCTGAAAGTTTTCAGTTTGGAGTAGTTTAAAAGTTAAAATAGTTTTAAAGTTTAAAGTTTGAATGTTTTCGAGGCAAAACAGTCTATCAGAAAAACATATATTTATAAAACACATTGCTATTTTACCCGCATGTTGTTACCATAACTAGCAATTTACTTACGTTGCTAGTATTTTTTTTAGCATGATTAGCATGTTAATAGCAAAAATTATTAGCAAAGCATTAACTAAAAATTTACGTTACCATCATGTTAAAAACAATTCTAAAAAGTATAAAAATAAAAAAAATAAAATAAAATAAAAAAAAAACAAACTAAAAACAAAACAAAAAAAAAAATAATAAACTAGCAGAATTAAAAAAGTAAATATATTAATCTAAACAAAATTAAACAAAAATAAATAAAAGCAAAAATAAATAAACTAAAAGCAACTCTTAGCTGTATCATTCAAAGGACACTTCAAAAGATATAATCTAAGCTGAGATAAACTACTTGAATAAACAAAAACAATATATATTTATATAAACAAAATAAAAAAATAAATAAAAATAAAAAACTAAAAGCAAGTCTTAGCTGTGTCTTTTAAAATAAGACTTCAAAACAATTAAACTAAACAATAATTTAAACGGGACTTCCAGTAACACGCGAACACTGATGGCTGCCTGAGAGAACTGCTCTCCCAATAAATACTCCTAAAAGCCCCTAATCATTCGAATATAGAACAAATTTTAACATAGAATGTTGCAATGGAAGGCAGGGCAGGGATGGAAACAAGAGCAAGACAAAAGAAAATCCTGGTTCATCAAGATGAGATAGAAGTTGGAGAAGAAACAGGTGAAACGGAGCCAATCGCTAGCAGACATGCTAACGCTGAAGGGGAAATTGGCTTGGAGAAAATACTCAAAGAGCTGAGAGAATTCAGGAAGGAAAACAGTGAAAAACTAGTGGATATTATTGAAGATTTGAACAGCATGAATAAGAGGATTGATGAAGCAGAGGAACTGCATCACGGAAGCAGAGGAACAAATACAACAATACGGGAGAGGTGCTAATTGAACTGCTAAAACTTCAGACTGAGCTAGAAACAAGATCAAGACAAAAGAAAATTGACCAATCAAGAGGGCATGTCTAGAAGAAACGGATACGGAGCATCCGAATATACAGAGTACCAGAGGACCAGATATTATTATAACTGAGCTCCAAATACAGAGGGCTCATAGAGCTCTGGCTCCAAAACCAACGGACAGTGCGAGACCAGCTCCAAATACAGAGGGCTCATAGAGCTCTGGCTCCAAAACCAACGGACAGTGCGAGACCGCACTCCATTGATGTGAAATTCCTGAGCTTCAAAACAAAAGAAGATATTCTGGGGAAGGTGTGGAGAAAAGGAGGCCTAAAGTGGAACAACGCCCGAATCACATGTGACCACGACCACAAGAAAACCTTAATTTGTTTACCCCACTGAGGTTTTTTAAAAAAAAACTTAAAGAATATGTGAATAAAGGCGAAAACAGCATTGAAAGAAAAAAGATCAGGTTCCAGACCCCATATACTGCGAAACTCTGTGTATTCTATGAAGGCGAAACAGTGCTGTACAACTCTACAGAAGAGGCAACAACAGACATGAAGGCACGGGGTCTACAGGTGGACATCATCCGGCCACAGCAGATGCTGCTCGAATGCCTCCAGCGCCGAACTTGGACAATGAAAAGAGGACAAGGCAACCCAGGGAAAACTACCTCAGCAGCAGATTATGTGGAGCGACTGAAAAGTTTCCGACGAAAATGAATGGTAACTGTGATGCATCCTCGGAACTTCCCTAATGTTACACTGTCTGTTTATTCTGGAGAACATGGATGGACAATAATGGAACCTTGTTATCATAGGTCTGGCTGTATTTTTCTTATTTTTTTTGTTAGTACAGTCATTCACATAAACCTGGGAAGGTTTTTTTTTATAGTAAAAGCGGTAGCCCTTTCAAGTTTTTATTTATTGTAGTTTTCATACTGGGAGATTTTCTTCTTTTTTTACTTTAAAGGGTTACTCCACCGCAAAATTAAAAATTTTGTCATTGATCACATACCCCCATGTCATTCCAAACCCGTAAAAGCTTTGTTCGTCTTCGGAACACAATTTAAGATATTTTGGATGAAAAACGGTGGGCTTGAGACTGTCCCATAGACTGCCAAATAAATAACGAACAAAGACCAACTAAAGCTTTTAAGCGTTTGGAACGACATGGGGGTAAGTGATTAATAACAAAATGTTCATTTTGCGGTGGAGTATCCCTTTAATCATTATTTATCAAGCTGTTTTTTCAGTAAGGGCCCTCACTCCAATTTACAGGTTTGAAGTTTTTCCCTCAGAGCCGAATTACCATGCAGGCTCGAGAAAGGTCCATAGACGGTGGATCTCTTTTGTGGAAGTCACTCATGGTGCTAAAAAACTCTTTTTGCTCATTTTCTTGTTGAATGCCTTTGTACATAGTTTGTGTTTTGTTAAACTGCAGGGGAAATGTAAGCACATTTTTGTTAAGGTCTACATAAGTAGACCTTAGGAAACGTATTGATTTCTCTTTTTTTCCTGAAATAAGGATTCGGGCAGTAATTGCAGATAATAACTTATTTAGAAAATATATAAGAAAAGAATATCCATGGATAACGACTATCCTAGAAATATGGGCCACTTTAATTAAAAAATATGATTTGAAAGATGCTCTAAAGATAATGAGGTGGTGTGCATATTATACAGATTTCACTCCAAATACTCTAGATCATGGATCTCCAACCCTGCTCCTGGAGAGCTACAATCCTGCTAGTCTCGCATAGCGAAGGTCTGGAATCCATGGCAGCTTTCATTGGCCAAGGCCCGCCCATGAGGCCGTTTGACTGACATGTCAAACAACCAATCACAGTTCGTTTTGTTCATCGTCACGTTTCGAGCGTGGAAATGTCACCACAATAACAGACCCGTGTGTAAAACTCTCGGACATATTTTAAAGATTCTATGTCGCAAACTTTAAATATTTCACATACTTTTGAAAATCCAGCATTTTGTTGATCCTGATAAGTGCTCGTCATCACAGTTGTAAACATGGCAGCTTTCTTCTTTCGTGAGAGGGTTTGGCGCCACGGCATCTTAGTTTCCAGGTGGAGCGTTCAAGAACGCAACACACACGTCTCGCGGAAATCCTGTAGAATTCAACCAATCTGACTACGACTTCGACACTCCTGAAGTGTTTCCACTTTTGTGTCCCATATGCATCAGACGTTTAGCCAGCGGTCCGTGGGCGTGACGTCTGAGGCTGAGACTACCATCCTGCAGACTTCAGTTCTAACCCTGCTCCAACACACCTGTCTGTAATTATCAAGTAGCCCTGATCCCCTTGATTAGCTGGTTCAGGTGTGTTTGATTGGGGTTGGAGCTGAAATCTGCATAAAAATAGTAAAACAAGAACGCAGATTGTAACCCAGACTCTAGATGAATCATTTAAGAATTGGATTAAGAAAGGCATTACATCGTATTATTCAGTTGTTCTGTTGGATAATCATGACTTGTTTAGATACTTTCAAATAAGACACTACTTTAATTCAAAAGTGAATAAGAGCGGTGATTGAGCACAGAATGATTTAGTGAAGATATTCCTGTTGGCATATAGGGCTTATACTATTAGTATGGTAATCTCCAAATTTTATATCATTGTTTTCAAAATTACAGATCATATTCTACCTCATATGTCTGAATTAAATGAGAGAAGGAAGGAAACATTATTAAAACAGAAGAGGCTTGGTTAAAAACATGTAAATCCCAATGGGAACCACAGGCTCTCATCAGTTGAGATTATTTGCATGGAAAAATGTAATTCGGTTGTTTATATCCCCTACACAGAAGTGCCATAGCGCAATAGGTTCTTGGTGTTGGAGACGCTGTTATTCAGAAGTAGCAAATCATCACCATATATTCTGGGCATGTCCAGTTATACACCTGTTTTGGAAAGACATACACCGGACATTGAAGGCCATATTCAAGATGAATATCCCATTTCAGTTTTATATGTTATATTTGGGAATACTGGATTTGCATGAAACAATTTATACATACAAATGGAGAATATTCCTGGTTGCAGCTAAAAAGGCTTTTACTTTTAAATGGCTTCAACTAAATCATCCCCCTTTAGTAGAATGGAAAGCAATTGTTATTGAAATATGTAAGATGGAAACCCTTACTTTGTCTTTAAAATTAAAAGGCAAAAGGGGGCTGTTTTATGGAGCATGTGGAAAGAATTTTTGGATTCTGAGAATTTGCAATGTTAAAATAAATATAATCATCTCAGTATTGTAAATTTAACATAATTATGCAAGGTCACCATTACACTGTACCTTACTCTACTGTTTTTCCCCCTTTCTTTTTTATGTGGTTTTGTTCTCTCTTCTTTTCCTTTTTATTTCCTCCTTATTGTATATTATTCAGGTTCTGTAAGCATTATGAAAATGTTTGCTGAATTACACAGGAAGTCAGCTGATCTGAATGTAACTCATTTATTTATTTATTCAAAATTTTGTATTGTATCTTTCGACTTCCTTGACATAAAAAAAAATAATAATAATAATAAAATAAACAATAAATTAAACAAATTTAAAATTAACCAAACTAAATGCTTTAAATTCTGAGGCTAGTCTGAAGTCGTGGCCTAGTGGTTAAGAGTTTGACTCCTGACTCTAAGGTTGTGGGTTCGAGTCTTGGGCCGGCAATACCACGACTGAGGTGCCCTTGAGCAAGGCACCAAACCCCCAACTGCTCCCCGGGCGCCGCAGCATAAATGGCTGGCCACTGCTCCGGGTGTGTGTGTGTGTTTTCACTGCTGTGTGTGTGCACTTTGGATGGGTTAAATGCAGAGCACGAATTCTGAGTATGGGTCACCATACTTGGCTGTATGTCACGTCACTTTCATTTTTTTTTCATGATAAACATGTAAATGAATGATAAACAAGCAACAAGGACACTTACAGGAAAAAAATTAAACTATTTAAAGTCCATGTTAGAAGGAGGTCAAATGTGTCATCGCAGTGTGTGAGGATTAATTTGGCTCTTGTAAAATATTACCTGTGCAACACAGTGCCAAAAATGTTCACAATGTACTCCTAAAACATGCACGCACACCCATATAAACCCACTTGACAGCCAAGCAGAGGCTTTGGACAGGCAATCATTTTACCAATTACAAAATGCTATTGCTAATACAGTGACAATCAAATATAATATAGCTCTGTGTGTTACATAGACTTTCCTTCTCCGCCATTATTTTACAGTAAGTGTACACTTCAAGCCAGCTACAATGAGGAATTGTAGACAGTAGTTGCAACAATAACTTCTTTGACCTGTGGAAACCCCTACGCTGCAAATAAACAAAGAGACATGCAGAGACACAAGGCAAGACAAACACATGCTCTTTTAAATGGCAAAGTCTCTCTGCCCACTTCCAAACACTGACAAACATGCATTCACAATTCTTGTGTATATGGAGAAGCAGAGTGTTTATTTTAACAGCGCACATGTGCAGAGATGTGCTGTGAATGGGTGTTTATTACGCCACTGGCATTCCTCACTAATGCCCGCTGCATAGATGCACAGAAGCATGAACTCTCCAGAGATCCGGCACTGCATGAGGAGCTCCTGCCTACCAGCACAATGACACCTGCACAGACTCATCTCCAAAGTAGACCGGCATCATTTAGTGCAGGTTATTTGACACTTATGCCATAACCATGTGTCTTCTATCTTTATCAGCATTAATAAATAGGCAAAATAACAAAGGGATGAAGTGGTGCATGATGAAACGTCACAAACACTTATTCACATAATGCAAACACACACAGTCATGTATTATTTGGACTATGTTTATTCCCTCAACTGTGTGGCAGTCCGTGAGCTGTGAGGGGCATGCTGGGATTGGACAGGAGCAGCTGAGCCTGCATTCCTGAAGCCAGTGTGACGCAACACAAGACAGAAACAGAGAGAGAGGCTGTCTCATCTACTGCAGCTCTCTGAGTCGAGCAGTACAAACAAAAGTGTTTGGTTTATGAGCATTTTCGAGTGAGTTTCATGCTACTCTACCATTCAATATTTTGAGGTCAGTAAGACTGTCAATGTTTTTGAAATTTGTCTCTTATACTCACCTACAACTACTTTTATTTTGAATAATGATTTACCACAATGTGAACACACATACTAGTAAATGAATTTGACTTTCAAATCACTTATCTAACAATATTCCCCCAAATACAGGTGCATCTCAATAAATTAGAATGTCATGGAAAAGTTAATTTATTTCAGTAATTCAACTCAAATTGTGAAACTCGTGTATATAAAATAAATTCAGTGCACACAGACTGAAGTAGTTTAAGTCTTTGGTTCTTTTAATTGTGGTGATTTTGGCTCACATTTAACAAAAACCCACCAGTTCACTATCTCAACAAATTAGAATATGGTGACATATCAATCAGCTGCAAAGGTTTCCTGAGCCTTCAAAATGGTCTCTCAGTTTGGTTCACTAGGCTACACAATCATGGGGAAGACTGCTGATCTGACAGTTGTCCAGAAGACAATCATTGACACCCTTCACAAGGAGGAAAAGCCACAAACATTCATTGCCAAAGAAGCTGGCTGTTCACAGAGTGCTGTATCCAAGCATGTTAACAGAAAGTTGAGTGGAATGAAAAAATGTGGAAGAAAAAGTTGCACAACCAACCGAGAGATCCGCAGCCTTATGAGGATTGTCAAGCAAAATCGATTCAAGAATTGGAGTGAACTTCACAAGGAATGGACTGAGGCTGGGGTCAAGGCATCAAGAGCCACCAGACAGAGACGTGTCAAGGAATTTGGCTACAGTTGTCGTATTCCTCTTGTTAAGTCACTCCTGAACCACAGACAACGTCAGAGGCGTCTTACCTGGGCTAAGGAGAAGAAGAACTGGACTGTTGAGCAAGTTTTGTATTTCATTTGGAAACCAAGGTCCTAGAGTCTGGAGGAAGGGTGGAGAAGCTCATAGCCCAAGTTGCTTGAAGTCCAGTGTTAAGTTTCCACAGTCTGTGATGATTTGGGGTGCAATGTCATCTGCTGGTATTGGTCTATTGTGTTTTTTGAAAACCAAAGTCACTGCACCCATTTACCAATAAATTTTGGAGCACTTCATGCTTCCTTCTGCTGACCAGCTTTTTGAAGATGCTGATTTCATTTCACCTGCCCACAGTGCCAAAAGCACCAAAAGTTGGTTAAATGACCATGGTGTTGGTGTGCTTGACTGGCCAGCAAACTCACCAGACCTGAACCCCAGAGAGAATCTACTGTATGGGGTATTGTCAAGAAGAAAATGAGAAAAAAGAGACCAAAAAAATGCAGATGAGCTGAAGGCCACTGTGAAAGAAACCTGGGCTTCCATACCACCTCAGCAGTGCCACAAACTGATCACCTCCATGCCACGCTGAATTGAGGCAGTAATTAAAGCAAAAGGTTAGCTGCCAGTGAAGTATTCTAATTTGTTGAGATAGTGAATTGGTGGGTTTTTGTTAAATGTGAGCCAAAATCATCACAATTAAAAGAACCAAAGACTTAAACTACTTCAGTCTGTGTGCATTGAATTTATTTAATACACACAGACTGAAGTAGTTTAAGTCTTTGAGTTGAATTACTGAAATAAATGAACTTTTCCATGACATCCTAATTTATTGAGATGAACCTGTATTGTCCCAGCTAGTCTAACAGAGAGTGTACCGAACAAACAGTTTCATACTGAACAATGCAAACCAACAGAAAAAAAATAATGTTTCAGGTGGAACACACTGATATTTTGGTCGTTGTTTCCAAATATGATTTCAAATGAACAGAACAAAAGTAAGGTTTCAGGTGGAACACACTGATATTTTGGTCGAGAGCCTGTATAAACTGAACTTCATATGCTTCACGTGATCTGTGTCACTACTCACTACATGTTGAAGTCTGGCATATCAAAGAACTTGTATTAATTCCTATGTTTAAACTCTTGTTTTACTAAAGGAGATGATTGACAGGTGAGTGGGCGGTCTTTTGATGCTGTCTAGGGTGCATCAAGATTTATGTATACACTACAAAAGCAGCATTTTGGTCAGAGTCAAAGAAATAACAAAGAACCAATGTGTACAATTACAATGAAAACACATATTGATACATAATGCTATTACATAATCAACATCTTATATAGAAAAATCACATAAGTTATTACTAGCACTACCGTGTGATTATTAATCACACTGAGTCACATGATTAGTTATAAGTTCACTTTAGTCCTCAGGGTCTCATCAGAGGTCATCAGAATGACCCATAAATCCACCCTAGGAGCAGAGATTATTCATAAACACATGACCTGGGCTTTTTACTGTACATGGATACTTTGCATGTTTCAAAATCCAGAAACATATGACTACAATAGATAAATAGAATCATGAATCAATTCACATGTCTATATTATTATACAAAGCACACAGTTGTTGTTCACATTGTACAGTTCACATTCACAGTAAGAATGAGTCTGATTTGGGAGTGGTTTTAGGATTTAAGTCTTAAGATTGTTAAACTCCTTGTCTTGTGGGCAAAACTTTTCCTGCTTTAAGAGCAAGCGGACACAAGTTCGAATTTTGCTTAAGTGACTTTTTTTTATCAAATAATTTGTTGCATTTCAAGTTGAGTAGCCTCAGATATCTCTATGCAGCTAATGTTTTCAGCAAATGTAAAGAGAGATCACATAATCACAGATTTTTGAGGGTGATGACAGCAGAGATAATCACAGATATTTCAGAGAGCGGAGAGCATAAGTGAGATTAACAGCTAGAATTTAGAGATGACAGAGCAGATCATATTCTGTCACAGATGAATCTGTGGTATGTTTCCATTATTCTAGGATCAAAGGTTGAATTTGTGTGATTAAAAGAAGATTATCAATCACCAGAAAAGCAGGTGAAAGTAACAGATTGAGACAATGTCCCACAACCCCTCTATTCAACGTAAGCACCAAATCTGCTGGCCTGAAATCATTTAAAGCTAGTTTCAGACAGTTCAGGATCATAATCATGGTTTTTAATAAAAATATTTCTAGTTTAATTTCCTGGCTCTGTTTGATGTTGTGAAACAAGCCAAACAAAGTAGGAAATTAAACTGGAGAGAAGCTGAGGGCCTGAGCTTGTAGTCTATATAGACAAACACACAACCAGACATGTATTCATGAGTTCAGACATATGTACACAAAACTTTATGGGTTTTCTGTTTGCTGTTGCATTGATTGAAAAGTCCCGTCCTGTCCCTCAACAAAAACCTGCCGAGCAATATATCACAGATGGTCAAAGGTGAGTGATTTACAATGTGAAAAAAAACATGATACTGGATCCCATCATACTGTTCTAGGACTAAAATAATTATTGTATTATTATATAAAATAATTATTATAATATACAATTTAAAATAAAAAAAATACTGACACTTTTAGTCTATCCAGTGATAAACTAAAATGGTTATAATGCAGTCTACCAAAAATATAAAACCCATGCATAATATAATGTGATGGCACCTGTAATGACTCATCATTGCATAACCTTTCTGCATCATAAGTAGTGCTGTATTTAGACATTTCGATAACATCAACTGAAAATATTTCCCTTGTTCGCCCTGTGATTAATTGGGTCAGTACTACAGTTTATTACACTAAGTCAAATCCATCCGTCTTGTTAAATTCAGTGGCATTCATTGACTTAAAACAGAACATCATAAGATTTAATGCCTGCTGGGTCCTTTGGGATGAGGTTAACAATAGGCATTCAAAAAGTATAGCAAAGATTAAAAACGTCTTGTTTTGACTCCGAGCCAATTATGAGGTCAGAGTAAGTGAAGAAAAAAGATACAGACTGTAATTGTTTTCTGATCATTATTTTCCCTCTAGGGTGTGACAGTATGATTCCTTGATCTGATTAGTTGTAACAAAAAATATGTTTCAATACTGCTTCTGAGTCCAGTATCATATCCTTTTATTCACATCATAAGTTCTGGCATCATGGCACCTTCCTCACAGTAATTGCGTCACTGGCACCCATGAAAATATAAAGTCATTTCTAAATCATTTACTGGATTGTGAGAAAAATAGAAAAACAAATACACTGTTCAAAAGTTTGGGGTCGGTAAAATTTTTAAATGTTTTTGAAATAAGTCTCTTATGCTCACCAATGCTGATCAGTAATACAGTGAAAACAGTAATATTTGATGAATTCTGAGAACTCCAGGCCCTCCATAGACAGCAACGCAACTATCACATTTAAGGCCCAAAAAAAGTATTAAGGACATCATTAAAATAGTCCATGGGACATCAGTGGTTCAACCTTAATTATATGAAGCTACGAGAATATTTTTTTGTGTGCAAAGAAAACAAAAATAATGACATGAGAGTACCATGACGCATGTGCGCAGTGCTGCTGACGTAGAGCCTGCCGTACCTTGTTTTCAATCAAAGGAACATGCATACATCGCGGTACTGTTTTTTTGAATGTCTGTCAAACTCTGATACGGAAGAGAAGAAAGTGTTATTTTTGTTTTCTTTGTGAACAAAAAGTATTCTCATAGCTTCAAAA
Source organism: Cyprinus carpio (assembly GCF_018340385.1). NCBI lineage: Eukaryota > Metazoa > Chordata > Actinopteri > Cypriniformes > Cyprinidae > Cyprinus > Cyprinus carpio. Next base: position 20,666,092 of record NC_056599.1, on the reverse strand, counting down.
AATTTCAGCTGAACCACTGATGTCACAAGGACTATTTTAATGATGTCCTTACTACGTTTCTGGGCCTTGAACATGTCAGTTGTGTCAGAAACCTCTTGTATTTCATCAAAAGAATCTTGATTTGTGTTCTGAAGATGAACGAAGGTCTTACGGGGTTGGAACGACATGAGGGTGAGTAATTAATGACAGAATTTTCATTTTTGGGTGAACAAACCCTTTAACAATCAATGCCACCACCTTCTCTGTCAGCACTCTTGTGAGAAAAAAATCATTAGACAAAAGCTTGTAAAGAATGCAATGTTTATTGAATTTTACCCCAACTATAGCAAACTGTATTTTGTTTCTGTGTGATTCATATGAAACAGAAAATGATCCATTGTAGAGATGTAAACTCAAAATATAGAGACCAAATGTCTTGCTAAAAAGCCCTCAGGAGCTCAGCTGAGAGCACTTACTAAACCAACCCTTGCTCATCTTGCCACATAAATTCTGAACTCACAAATGCTGTGCAGAAAGCTGAATTTTGATATTTGTTTTTGGATGTAGTTCAGTCCCAGATGATTTACTTACAGGTCTGCTGTTTTTTGCTTTTGCGAGAGGCTTTGCTGGACTCACACCACACCGTCACACAGTCCTCCAGAAGCTTCAGGCTCCTGTCTTTCCGCCAACGCTGAGAACGGACCTTCATCATCTTTGACCCCTGCAGCATCAGCTGCACATCTTCATCGTCCAGCACACCTATGACACACACATACATCATTTTAAAATATGAGCACCTCCTGTTCTTTCTAAATGTTTTCCAGTCTGTCCAACACACCTGCTGCTGCATGCTGTAAATCTGAAGTGTCAAGTCTCTTAGAGGAACACACATACTATAATTCACTCATAATGTGCCGTCCCAAGGTTGTTCTCATATTCACAAAATTATATATGCCAGAGACGAACACTTCCCGGCACTGAGTCATACACCGTTTTAATATTTCATCCAAAACATGGACCAAAATCAACCCATTACTCAGGCATCTTCCAAAATAAATATATATGTGCACACTCTCACATACTCGAGATGTGAGAGCACTGAGAGGTCAGAAGGTACAGTCACAAACTCGAGGGATGATGTCATCCCACAGTGATGTAACACACCAATATCTGTGTGTCAACGTCAGCAGCAATGACTGCACGTATAACAGGACACCATATCACAATAAAAGGAAAATCATTTCTTCTATGTTTTTGCCATGTTTTCATTCTTAATCATCAACATATGTTTGTTTTCCAGATTAAAGTGGCCTGCTCTCCTTCACAGGCTTGTGCAAGCTTGGAAAAAAGACTATTCACTGAGAGCAAAGATTGCAAAATTGCCAACAGTGCACACTGAGCTCTTTATAGACTTTTCAAAGCTAGGTTAAGCCTGGCTGTGCAGAGTGTTGCTGTGTTACAATAGGCTGAGGTGAAAAAAAAAATAAAACACCGGATGAGGGAGGAATTCAGTAAGAAGGAACTGCGTTTGTTGAAAGCGTTGCTTTTTTTTTTTTACAAACACTATTTTGTTTTAGTGCAAATTCATGCAAATCAGGTAAAATCTCGCTAACTTCAGTTAGCAACCTAACAGCTTATCCTACTAACTCAGTTAGTATAGTGTAAAGTGGTTGAGAAAAGCTCATTTGATTAGCTTGAACAAGATATGGATAACTACCATCATGACCAATAGAAAATGCACACAAATATATGCTAACAATCAAACGTTTACTATATATTTGGAATAACAGTATGTTTTTTTAAATAAGGTTATTCTGCTCACTAAGGCTGCATTTATTTAATCAAAAATATATAAAAATTTAATATGTGAAATATTACATTTAAAAATAACTAAAAATAACTAAATATTTTAAAATAAAATGTATTTATGATGAAATCATTATGATTTGCTGCTCATAAAACAATTTTAAGGGCAGCTGTGCTCCTTAATATTTTTGTGGAACTTTTTTTCAGCATTCTTTGGTGGATATAAAGTTCAAAAGAAAAAAGAAAAAAAGAAGTTCTGCATTGAAATACCGTGGGTAAATGTGTTCAGTGAATTCACCCCGATTCTCTGCCAGAGCTTTGCTCTAGTCAGCACTACTTCAAAACCTCTGTTCTTCATCAGCTCTCTAAAATATGATAAAACACTGCTTTCTTTATATTAATTTATTTTTAATACTTTTCATGTGACTTCAGAGTAAAATAACTACATTACAGAGAAAAAGTGGAGTGACAATAATGGGCCTAGAAGTAAATACTACAAAAAAGTTGGCAATCAACAAAAGAGAAATGACTAAGAGAGAGGCCATGCAAACTCCCTCAACTCTTCCTGCTAAACAGCCAAGAGTTTTAGCAGCAAAGAGACCCTCACCACAGCAACCAGAATGATTGTATAAGTGAAAGACAGCACAGGGGGCAGGGGAAAAAGAGGACGGAGGGAGAGAGAGAGAGAGAGAGAGAGAGTGTTTTGCCAGAGTACAGAGACAAAGCTACTGGAAACAAGGCAATGAAATGCTACCACAAACTAAACTAAATGATGTATAATGAAGAAGACTTAGAGAAATATATGATTTGAGGTCAAAAGAAGCACTCAGTATTTTTCCTTCATTCTCAAAACTACAAATGAATGGTACTTTTGATAAATATGGCCACCCACATAAGAAGACTCCAATGCAACTCTTCAGTAACGCTGTTATTGTTAATTAAAACTATTACAAATGTTAATTCACTTAAGCTCAAATAAAATATAAATATCAGATCAGATGAACAAAATCACATGACCAGCTGAATTTCACTCACTTCGTAACAAAAGCAAAACATTCCTGAGTGTTCCTAAGGGAAACCTGAAATTACTGAACACAATAAAAGCTGAAAAAAAAAAACAGCTCATGGCTGTGATGTCACAAACATGAACCTCCTATAAACAAAGAGCCTCTGAAAGTTTCTTTCTTTAGAAGTTGGTGCTTTTTGTTCTGTGATAATGTCACAAATATGGCTGGTATAAACATTTAAGTGCTGCGTAGACTAAAAGATGTAACAACAGCCCACAACACCCAACCGTAGTCACTTATTTCATATGCAAACAAGTTAGCCAGTCATAACAAAGGTCAGTTACTTTGAGATCATAATGATACAGTACTGAAAACAGAACATTTCATTTTACCGTAAAGTAAGAGATACTATGTAGGAAACTGGTCATGCAAAATGAAAATTACCACTTCGGGTCCTTTTCAGTTCAAGAAACCTCAATTAACTTTAAGTACACTACTGCTCAAAAGTTTGGGGCTAGCAAGATTTGAATTTTTATTTTTATTTTTATTTTTTGAAAGTCATACTTTTACTCAGCGAGAATGCATTAAATTTGAGTTACAGTTAGAACTTTTATAATGCTATAAAATATTTCTATTTCAAATACAATAAATGCTGTTCTATTGAACTTTATATTCATCAAAGAACACACCCAATAAATCTGTCACTGTATCCACAGAACCTGATTTTACCAAGTGTGACATGTTCCTGGATCAACATTGTGATTAATCAATCAGATCTGAAGAACCAGTTAACAGTTTTTTTGAAGGTTAGGCTTACAATCAGTGTTTGGTGTTTGTACATTAGTGTCACTCATCTATTATTTCCTCTGAGTTTAGGGATCACTCATGGTTAAGGTTAGGTTTAGGTGTAGGGATATGGTTAATACTACATTTTTGGATTAAAATGTTGTTCCGGGGGCAACAAAGTATGTTGACCTAGGAACACATCTAACTCAGCAAAATCAGGACATGCCACTGTTTCCACAAGAATATTAAGCAGCACAGCTGTTTTAAACATTGCCAATGATAAGAAATGTTTCTTGAGTAGCAAATTAGTAAATTAGAATGATTTCTAAAGGATCATGTGACACTGAAGACTGGAGTAATGATGCTGAAAATTCAGCTTTAACATAACAGGAATAAATTACCTTTGAAAACATATTAAAACAGCTCTTTTAAACTGCTTTTACTGTATTTTTAGTCAAATATATGTAGTCTTGGTGAAATTAAGAGACTTCTTTCTAAAGCCTGAACAAAAATATTTGAACAGTAACATAGACTTCAGTGAAAAAATAAAATGGTTTTTAAAACTTGTATTAGATGATCCCTTAAATGTAATAGTTGGTGAACAGATGACTCATGCTTTACAACATTTAGACTACTAGAGTTACCTACAGTTCACCTGAGGTTCATCTTGTCAATAGTGAGCATATCTATATTTAGAATAAATGTGGGCATGATTCCATGGATGACTTATTCTCTCTCATTACTTTATGATTTAGCAGAAGCACAAGAACAGTCAACCAACTAGAGCAAGCTGGGAGAAACACAATTTAAATAAACCCATCACATTGGGTTAATAAGCAAATCTCCTACCTCAAACCACTGAATAATTATTTTCTTGCACAAAAACCTCTTAAATGATTCCCACTGAAAGGCTTTATTTTGAAGTACTGACATCGTAACATTAAATCACACCACTGTAGAGCACCAACTTGCTCAGCCTCTTCATACAAGACACTCAACATAATTTTACAAGTGCAATAAATGTGAACAATACACTTATACCATATCTACTGATGCCAGTAGCCATGGCAGAGATAAACCTGCAGCACAGCGGTAGCCATGGAACAAGTCTTATAAGGAAGCAGACAGACTGGCTAAACCGACCGTCTGCTAGCTGCCTCACGCCACAGAAATCAGCTAATTCTAATCACATAGCGACTCTTTCACCTAGATATCACACTATAGAGACTGTGTCTGTTCCCTGAACTAGAAAATACAAAAAACGTCATAACCAACTATTTAATTGATGTTCAACAAATAAAAAACAGCTGTAATACGGATAAACAAATGATAAAGCTTGGCTTATTGAATATCAGGTCCCTTTCTACGAAAGCACTTTTTGTAAATAACATGATTACCGATCATAACCTAGATGTGCTCTGTTTGGCAGAAACCTGGCTAAAACAAGATGATTACATTTTTTTAAATGAGTATACCTCCCAAGATTACTCCTATAAACATGAGCCGCATCCAAAAGGTAAAGGGGGAGGTGTTGCTACAATTTATAACAATATTTTCAGTACTTCTCAGAGGGCAGGCTTCAGGTATAACTCGTTTGAAGTAATGGTGCTTCATATTACGTTATCCAGAGAAACAAGTGTTAATGATAAATCCCCTGTGATGTTTGTACTGGCAACTGTATACAGGCCACCAGGGCACCATACAGAATTTATTAAAGAATTTGCTTATATTTTCTATTCGAGTTAGTGCTAGCTGCAGATAATGTTTTAATTTTGTTGGTGATGATGAAAATCCATGTTGATAATGAAAAAAGATGCATTGGAATCAGCATTCAACACGTGTCAGGACCTACTCATTGTCGAAATCATACTCTAGATTTAACATTGTGACATGGAATTGATGTTGATGGTAATGAAATTGTGCAGCAAAGTGATGATATCTCAGATCATTATCTAGTTTTGTGCAAACTTCATATAGCTAAAACTGTAAATTCTACTCCTTATAACAAGTATGGTAGAACCATCAATTCTACCACAAAACACTGCTTTGTAAGTAATCTTCCTGATTAATCTCAATTTCTCAGCATATCCAATAGCTCAGAACAATTTGATGATGTAACAGCAACTATGGACTCTCTCTTTTCTAGCATTTTAGATACGTTTTCTCATTTATGTTTAAATTAGGTTAAGGAAAACAGTCTGACACCATGGTATAATGAGCACACTCGCATCCTAAAGAGATCAGCCCGGAAAAATATAGCGCAGCTGCAGGAAAACAAAATTAGAGGTATTTCATATTGCTTGGCGGGAAAGTACGCTATCCTACAGAAAAGCATTAAAAACTGCTATATCGAATTATTTTTTGTCTCTTTTAGAAGAAAACAAACATAACCACAGGTATTTATTCAATACAGTGGCTAAATTAATGAAAAACAAAGCATCAACAGGTGTTGACATTTCCCAACAGCACAGCAGTAATGACTTTACGAACTACTTTACTTCCAAGATCGATACTATTAGAGATAAAATTGTAACCATGCATCCGTCAAGCTACAGTATCGCATCAGATAGTGCTCTATAGATCCCCTGAGGAACAATTCCACTCATTCTCTACTGTAGGAGAGGAAGAATTGTATAAATTGTTAAATCATTTAAACCAACAACATGTATGTTAGACCCTATTCCATCTAAGCTCCTAAAAGAGGTGCTTCCAGAAGTCATAGATCCTCCTCTGACTATTATTAATTTGTCATTGTCATTAAGATATGTCCCCAAAAACCTTTCAAACTGTATGTTATTAAGCCTCTCATTAAAAAAACACGACCCCAAAGAACTAGTTAATTACAGACCAATCTCAAATCTCCCTTTCCTACCCAAGATACTAGAAAAGGTAGTATCCTCACAATTATATTCCTTCTTAGAGAAAAAATGGTATCTTCAAGGATTTCCAGTCAGGATTTAGACCGTATCATAGTACTGAGACTGCTCTCCTTAGAGTTGCAAATGACCTGCTCTTATCATCAGATCGTGGCTGTATCTCTCTATCAGTGCTACTGGATCTTAGCGCTGCGTTCGACACTATCGACCACAACATTCTTTTGCATAGACTAGAAAACTTTGTTGGCATTAGTGGAAGTGCATTAGCATGGTTCAAATAATACTTATCTGATCGCCATCAATTCGTAGCTGTGAATGAAGAGATATCATATCAATAAAAAGTGCAGTATGGAGTACCTCAAGGCTCAGTACTAGGGCCGTTACTTTTCATGCTTTACATGTTACCCCTGGGAGATATCATCAGGAAACATGGTGTTAGCTTTCATTGTTATTAGATTAGATTAGATTCAACTTTATTGTCACTGCACATGTAAGGTACAAGGCAACGAAATATGCTAATGACACTCAGCTCTATATAACTTCGCGGCTCAGTGAAACATACCAATTTGAAAAACTAACGGAATGTATAGTCGATATAAAAAACTGGATGACAAGTAATTTCTTACTGCTAAATTTTGAAAAAAAAAGAGGTGTTAATTATCGGACCTAAAACCTCCGGATGTAATAACCTAGAACACTGTCTAAGACTTGACGGCTGCTCTGTAAATTCTTCGTCATCAGTTAGGAACCTAGGTGTGCTATTTGATAGCAATCTTTCCTTTGAAAGCCACGTTTCTAGCATTTGCTCAAAAATCTATCTATATTACGACCTATGCTCTCAATGTCAAATGAAGAAACATTAATTAATGTGTTCATGACCTCGTGTTTAGATTATTGTAATGCTTTTTTGGGTGGTTGTTCTGCATGCTTAATAAACTCCAGTTGGTCCAAAATGCAGCAGCTAGAGTTATTACTATAACCAGGAAGTATGACCTTATTCAACCCTCTACATTGCAAGTAAATCACTCGCATATTAAATCTTCACTCTGGGCAACTTAATGAAGTCTAATATTAGCCAATGGCTAATAAATTCTTAGATTTTACTCACCAGTGTGTGAGTTGGTGGCTAAGTATAAGTTTAGCTCAGATATATTTTCACTCGCCGAACACACTGACTGAGCGCTTCAGAGTTTCACTCTCTGTCAAGCGATGTGTGATATTTTTCAGTTCATGTCAATGGATGTGCAGCTCACCTGTGTTTGTGTATTTGGCCTATCGTAAACTCTAGTTTGAAGGTGCACAACTCGCCATCGCCATCGCTTTCTCTCACACGCGCAAAGTGAGAGAGAAAAAGTAAGTGAGACTAACATAACATGCAAAATTGATGTGCTACGTGTAAACTATATTCTTTGTTGTATTTCCCTGTCAAAATAACGCAGTTCCTTTGGAATTCTTCAGCTTTTAAAAACTAATAATTATTATTATTATTATTATTATTATTATTATTATTATTATTATTATTATTATTATCAGTATTGTTAGTTTTTTCCAATTTTTACAGGAACACTGATTGACCAAAAAAAGCACCACCACCAGTCCTAAGCTCAGTTAAATGGATACTCCACCCCAAAATGAAAGTTTTGTCATTAATCACGTACCCCCATGTCGTTCAAAACCCGTAAAAGCTTAATTCGTCTTCGGAACACAATTTAAGATATTTTGGTTGAAAACAGGGAGGCTTGTTACGGTCCCATAGACTGGCGAGTAAATTACACTGTCAAGGTCCAGAAAAGTATGAAAGACATCGTAAGAATACTCCATCTGCCATCAGTGATTCAAACGTAACGTTATGAAGCAACTAAGTATATATTGTGCGCTGCTTGCATTCAGCGGATATTCTCCAAAATGGCGCTACAGTGATGCAGAGAGACACAGAGGAGACAAATCGTAGAATAAAGTCATTATTTCTGTTTTCTTCGCATACAAAAAGTATTCTCATTGCTTCATAACATTACGGTTGAACCACTGATGGAAGATGGGCTATTCCGATGATGTCTTTCATACTTTTCTGGACCTTGATCTCTAGAAGTAATCTATAACAATTTCAACTAAAATGAATGTTTCATCATGTTTCATTTATTTGACAAATAATTTTGTATTGTAGTGTATGGGGCATCATGCAATCATTATTTTTGAGGGGGCACAAGTGAAGGGGGGGGGGGTTCCCATGCTTGTCATGTGACAAACAGCAGCCACAATACCACTGTATGACTGATGGTCTGAGGTCACCGTAGCCACCAGATCCAGTCTGTATCCAGATCAGATGGTCACTGCAGTCACCCGAATCCAGTACGTATCCAGACCAGATGGTGGATCAGCACCTACAGAGGACCTCTACAGCCCGAAAGTCAGCGGAGACCAGGACTAATAGATTCCTGGTTTCTCCCAAGGTTTTTTCTCCATTCTGTCACCGATGGAGTTTTGGTTCCTTGCCGCAGTCGCCTCTGGCTTGCTTAGTTGGGAACACTTATTATCCAGCGATATCGTTGACTTGATTGCACAGATACTATTTAAACTGAACTGAGCTGGATGATGACATCACTGAATTCAATGATGAACTGCCTTTAACTGAAAATTTAGTGTTTACTATTGTCATTTTGCATTATTGACACACTATTTTCCTATTAAATACTGTAAAGTGCTTTGACACAATCTGTATTGTTAAAAGCACTATATAAATAAAGGTGACTTGACTTTACTTAAAACGACTCAACAATTCAGCATAGGTTGCCATGGAAGATAATACAAATGAGCACAACATTAAACAGAGTTAATTAAACCTAAACGAAGCAGTGTTATCACCCACATGCAATAGTTTAAGCTAAACTCTTTCTAATGCAACTGCAGTCAAAGTGCTGCAGTTATGGGAAGAAGCCAGGGAATGCAAACGAGTCCTCAGAGGATCTTGTACTCAATACAGCAACAACATTCAACTCATTCATGATCAAATGCAGAAGAAACCCAGCTAAAACAGGCAGAGGTGTGATAGCTAAACATCTAAAGAAAGACCTGCTGAGGTCAATAAAAATGCCCTAGTTACTTTTCTTGGAAATCAGCCATTGTTCTTAAAGAATGCTGCACATCGTTTGTTTCGTAATTTGTGACAATACAGGCATAATGACATAATAATCCATTTTACATTTTTTCAAATATTTATTTCTCTCCACCTTCCTACACGCAGTTTCTTTCAAAAGCCTGAAGCATAAACTAGCACAGTTATTTTGGTTTGGTTTGAGAACTAGGCTGATATTAACATGAGATGTGCTAGTTTCAGATATCAGCTTGCTGCATAATAAGATATCACATGTAGAATGGTTTTTATGTGGACAGCACAAGCAAGGGTCATAGGTGTAGGTGGTGGTGATCTCAGCTGGAGTCATGCTGCTGAAGGGCGGAGATGAGAGGTAAACATGAGTGGGAAAATAATAACTGTGCGAGAACAGTCAGTCGTTATGAGTGTGGCAGTGTGGTTATGTGCGGGTTATGCTAAATTACAAAAAAATAATATGTCAGGCCATCCCAGACACACCAAAAAAGCATAATACTGCATTACATATATATAAACGCAACGCCATCCTAATCTTACTGTTCACACAACAAATAACTCTTTCTTGGCCCAAAACATCTAGAAAAGGTTGTTGAAAAACAACGCAGGGGTCTCTTGACACATTTTTCTAAACTTTAAAGAATACATTTTAACTTTTAATTTTTTTGGCATAAAAAAAGAAAGAAAAGAAAATCACACAATTCTGCATCTAAATAACAACAGCAAAAAACAACAACAGAAACTTCTCCCTGCTCTGTCAGCTCTCATATCAAAAGTAATACAAACACTCTTGGGATGACCAACCAATCAAACCAGATCTAACGGTTGTATATCTAATTATAATTGTATAAACATTACAAAGCCAGGTCCAAATCCAAAAATAATGTGCATTAGCATATCCTTTACCAAAAGCAGGTCAAAAAAATGACACCTTAACAATAAAGGGTTAATAAAACACAGAGAAACTCATGGGGTTATTATGCTAGATATCTTAAAACATCCATATGTCACGCAAAATGAACATTTGTCAGAGAGTAAAGGTCTACTGATTAAGTGGAAAGACTGAATCTGCTCATTTTACTCCTTTCAACTTCTAGGGTTGAAAACAAGTTAGTGTCTGAGATTAAGTTGAGATTAAGCATGCATACCTAAAGTAACATTCAGGGTATATTAGACATTTTTGTCCTTATTTGTAGCCTATTAAGATCTCACCAAGCCTCCGAAGCGGGTCGTGGGTTTTTGACTCGTGCGCTTTGGGTTCAGTCTGAACTGTCTCTGGTTTCTTCTTCCTCCCCAGCATAATGACTGTCCCTTCGGCTCCAGGCAGAACTTATTATAACCGTCTTGAGGTAAATGTGAATAATCAATAGACACAAACTATCCAAAAGATGCGTTTAAAGGTCTGGGTCAGTGCATGTGAATCGCGGCGCTGCTGCTGCTGCTGCTGTCGCAACACTTGTCTCGTCTAAAAACGCCGCGCGTAACTCGAGTCCGGCGAGGAGCAGTAATATTACGCTGATGAACACGAGTCATTCACTCACACTCGATGACACGTTTACTGTGTCACAGCCGCTGCTTCATGGCAAACTATCTTAGTTTATTGTGTAATTGGTTTGTTACTTTTATTTTTAGTCTATTTTAACTTGCATAACTATCTTATGAGCAGGTGTCGCAAAAATAGGCTTTGGAGATCATCTGTTTCAAACCAAGCAAATGAAGCTGACTGAATGCAGAACATGAACTTTAACAGACTTTTCCCTGGACTCCACCTATTGGGTTTATTCATAGCAGCAAATGTTTTAAAACATGATTTGAGCTGCTGTGCGAGATTTAGCGAGCACTCACAAATCACTGTAAATGCTGCCATCTGCTGACGTACTAATGAAATGACGGGAAATAAATAAATAAATGAATTTAAATTATTTACACGCATTTTCTTTCAAATGAGCTTTTTTTTTATCAGGCTCGTATGAAAATATCGTTGGACATTTTTGAAAATTTGGCATTCAATAACTGACTAATAACATTTTCTTTGCCATTTAAGGAGCCTGATAAAAATGCGCATTTAAAAGAAAAAGAAAAAATCTCAAATGTTTCAAGAGTCAAAATAGATTGTATCCGTTGTGAGCACTTTTGTACTTAAGTGACAAAGGTGTCATGTTATTCATGGAAGGCAGCACCTGAGAATGTTTTAATATCTCTACATAAGCTAGGTTACACTGATAACGTAGGCTAAATAATATAACACGCCCTGCAAGTAAAATATAGACGCGATTTTATATAAAGAATATATAAATGAAATACTGGAAGCAAGTACAAAAATATCTAACTACGCAGATCATTGCTAAAAACCTGTTAAACAGTTACATTTAACACACTGACCTGTATACAGGTTTTTCAGGTCCCTCTATAATGCTGTAAACATGCACGCGCACGCACGCAAACGCACACATTTATTTACTTATCTAAATGGGGACATTCCATTTACTTATGTTGTTTTTATATAGAGTTTGTTATAAATACTATAACTTAACCCACACACTAACAGAACACTTTCTGCATCTTTACAAATGAAAAAAAAAAAATGTCAGTTTAGTTCACTTCCTCCCAAAACATACTAACACAAAAAAATACGAATACACAAATGTGTGTGTGTATATATATATATGTGTGTGTGTGTGTGTATGTGTGTGTGTATATGTATATATATATATATATATATATATATATAGATATATATAATATATATATATATATATATATATATATAATAACTGCAGCACAAGACAAAAGCACAAAACCCGAATGACATATGCTCTGCAATAAGAATTTATTATAGTTTGTGACAGACACTCTTTGCAGGTTAGATCTCTGTTCTTTGCATTGAGGTGAATAGATTTCTGCATAGTATTTGTAAGTCACAGAGAAAGGCCATTAACAGGGAAAACAGTCTAGTGGAGTTAAAACATGTACACCCCAAGATTTCCAAATAAAAGTACTTATTATATTCATACAAAATATACGTATAATATATACTGTGTAGAAAACAAACAAACAAAAAATATTAAGGAAAAACATTTCAAGTAACATCTTGAAAGAAACGACTGTGCACCTAAGTGCACTTTGTAAACCATATATAAACTAAAATAAAGGGGAAAAAAAAGATAATATATGTTTATTTACAAGGTTAACTTAAGCAAGGCTTTGTACAAATGTTACAAAATCGTTTGACACACACACACAACCAAAAACAATACACACACAATCAAATACACACACACACACACACATGAATCAAATTAACCAATTTCACCACCAATGAGCCATTACACAAAGTAGATGAACATGTGGGAAGGTGAACACACCACACTGCCTCTCATGGATAGTAATGTAGTGAGTTACTGGTAGAATTATGCACCTGCTCTAAACTCAATGGCCTATGTTAAAACTAGTAAAACTGTCACTATCAACACTGTTCCTGTTTGATATAACACTGTTTAACCAATACTGCACCGGCACATTTGAAGAATTGGTTCATCTGGGACTTGGAAACACAATAGCACTCCATGGCAAGTCGTGAGGGTCTTGGCAGTAACTATGGCAACACTGAAAAGCCCCTTTACCTAGCAGGTGAAGTAAATCTGAGTAAAAGTAATGTAAATGTGACTTAACCAAGGGCTTTAAACAGTTTTTATTTTGGATTCACACGCCAACCTAAAGGGCTGTTCACACCGACAGCGATTTGCAGTGACAAAGTGACTGGATTCATTTTCATTGAGAAAGATTTGAGGCAACATAAGCAACATTGCTCGCTCAGCTGCATACAGAAGAGACCTTGTTTCTGCAAATGAACAGCAATGTGATGCAGCAACAATAGGAAGACAGACCAGGGCTAGGCAAAAATTTAGTTTCAGCTCCCTTTCAATTCAAGGAAATTCAATACGATCAAATTCGGTCACCCTAACGTAAGTTGATTTGGAATTTGAATTGGACTTCAAGGAATTAAAGTAGAACTTACAATTCAAAGAAATTTCAACAGGTAATGATGTTCTGGGAAATTAAGTGTTTTTCCACCTTTTGCCTAATTTGTAAAATTGCAAAAATGTATATAAATATAAGTACAAATTTTAATAGGTAGCATCAAATGAGGCAGATGTTTGTCTTGATAACTCTTTCATTTCTCTTTACAAATGACACAAAGGCGTTTTCACACCTGGCTTGCTTGGAGCATTTGTTTCAGAAGCTGACACATTTTCTCCTTTAGTTCTGATCATTTAAACATGGCAATCGCATTCAGATCCGCACCGAAACAATCAGCCCGAGAAGGACTGAAAAAGGTGGTTCGCTTTTGGTGAGAATGCAATCTAACTTAACGAACCAACAACCCAAGGTGTATCATAATTCATAATGTGTTAAATCAATGGGTGAGCACATTTATGACAGTTGAAATTCAAAGAGCATCTCTTCATTATAAAATGTTATTGCTCTTCTCCGAAACAGGTGTATTGCAAGAATGCTGTCCCAATGAAGCCTTGACATACATGTACATTTAAACATATGAGTGTGTGTAGCAATCCATTCTGATGGATGACATGAAGAGCGGAATCCTGGAACATGAACAAGTTCACTCTGACCAATGAAAGGACCGTTTTACGCACATTCAACATACATCAATAAAATTTCATACAATTTGAAATCAACACATCCTAAATCAAAAAAAACCCAAAATAAAATGAAACACTAGCCCCTTTCACACAGTAATACCAGTAAATTGCTGTAAAAATGCTCTGTTCACACAGGCAACGAAGTTCCATCTTTTAAACGGTAAAGCACCATTTACACATCGGTGTCAAATCTTAACTGCTGTGCCTCCTGGTGTTGTGTTTGTAAACATGGAGGGGTACACGCGGTCAGTGTTTCGGTTGATGTTTTCGTTTTTGTGTCAAACGTTCACATTCATGCACAATTTTGGCCCAGAGATATTGCATTACATGACTTCAAATCGAACTACACAGTGTGGAGTAAATGCATCGTTTGCATCAGAGTGTTATAATTGGCCCAGAGGCGTTGAATTTCAGTGGCTCTGGATTGGCCCAGAGTAGACGTCTTACATCAGCGCATTCTGAACTCATACACACTCATATTGGTAATCTTCATTCTGCGTTCACACACAGCATCATTGTGGTAATTTACTGGTAATGTTACAACTTCTCAAATTGCCAGAACAAATTTACCGGTATTTTTGAAAAGATCCTGTTCACACATGATTTCTTAATGGTAATCTACCAGTAATTTACCAGTAAACTCTGTATGTGTGAAAGGGGCTATTGTAACAATTTAAATCCCTCTTCCGGAACAAAGCAAACACTCTACAGGTATGAAAATGCCCTTGTTGCAGTTTTATTTGAATTTCAGTTCATTTTAATTCCACTTAATAAAATTCCATTTTTAAATTTGCTACCTCAATTTAAATTCTGTTCAAATTCCAAAACTGAACTAGAATTTAAAATCATTCTCAATCTAATTCTGAATGGTGCACAATGGTGCTCACATCATCCACTACTAGACACAGTTGGACACTACAGCAAAGTCTCTTTAAGGGAGGACATGTCACTCGGCAGCCGTCTTTGAAATGCCTCTCGGGCACGCAAGTGCAGCTCCTATATCTTTGAATGGGGAAACATCAAATTCTTAAAAACTTTTTGCCAAGCTTAATAAGATTAAATTTCATATCTGAAATCACCAAAGTAATCTGACAACAACTGTATCATATTTGTTGTTTATTTTGCTCAAACAGCATAAAAAAAGCTTATTTTTCAGACTAGACCAGCCAGTGCGCATTCACAGTCCTAAGTGCACATCTCAGAACACTGACTGTTTCTATAGCAACCGGGACTTCTAACTGCAGTGACTTTACCAATTAGCAATTGGCTCTTTCATTCAGAAGGCGGGGCTTCCTGCGATTGAGCAGCCATATCGAGCGCTGCACTTTTCCCCATTCAAAACTATACGAGTGACATGTCTTGGGTATTCTATAGTCTTTGACTATAGTGAGTATGAACACCTAGCGGTCAACAGTACTTAATCAACCACATAATCGCTGTCAGTGTGAGCAGTGTGAACAGACTGAGGACGCAGCTACAACACAACCCAAATCCAGCTCTCTTGGTTCACTAGCCTGTACACACCATCACTGCTACAGGAAATCACGAAAGCGTGAGGTAGGCAGGGCCCGCCGTGCAGTAGGGGCTTCAGTCTCTGAGCACTCTGGGTGGGACTCTCCAACGTCCTGCTTTTCAACAGGGGAGGGTGACGCTAGAGGTTTGGGGGGCAGCGCCAGTGGTTTTTTCACTGAACAGTCCGTAGGAGAGACCACCACGGTGTGCCTCCTCCATGCACGTCTCTTTCGGCGTGTCTCTGGCGAGAGCTGCTTCCTCAGGCCGACGCTGCGTAGATCATCCGCCGAGCCCATCAGACGAGCCCGGACCTGATCCGCCAGGGAACCCTGCCCAGTGGACAACAAGCAGCTCTTACTTCCTAGACCGGCTGCGGAATTTGGCGTGCACTCGTTTCGCACGTTAACCCCTTTAGAGGAGGATTTGGCTTTGGGGGACTGAGAGGAAGAGGAATCAAGGATTTGAGTCGCACCTGACCGCCGTTCTCCCTCCGTGGTGGAGGAGCTGGACTGTTCGGAAAGATCCACTGAGGGCCCTTTGGATTTGTCTGCCTTGAGCCGACGGCGCGCGAGGGTGTCGCACTGTATGAGGCGGTGGGAGTTAAAAGAGGGGCGGCTGTGGAGGCGCTGGGAGGCGGATGATGAGTAAGAGGTGCTTGAAGGAGTAGATGAACGTGCTGCGCTATCTTCAGGACTGGTTGTGAGGGGAGGAGGAGGCGGAGCAAGGGATAAGCCAGAGGCAGAATGAGGCGTGTGCGATTTGCAGTGGGCATAGAGGAAACTGCGTGGTGCGGTTGGTTCGGGTGAGGTGTGTGAGTTCTGGCTTGAATGGCTTGGTTTTTCCGGCCTCTCTTGGGTGAGGGAGCGCGAAGCGAATCCGCTTTCATTATCGGTTTCACTCACCAGTTCACTATGCTCGTCGTCTGCATCTTCACCCCGCCCCTCTGATGTTAAACTCCGCCCCAGAGTGGACAGAGTAGAGTAACCTGACACAATAGACCGTGCATCATCTCCTCGCCAGCTGCGACCTTTCACTTCAGACCTTTGCTCTTCCTCCTCGCTCAACAGCACCACTGGGGCCGCTTCCTCTGTGGAGGAAATGCTGGGAACTACTTCTTCCTTAAGCTCCTGTGCCTTCTCTCTCTCACACTCCTCCTCCTCCTCCTCTTCTTCATCCTCTTCTGCCTCCGCTCGAGGGGCGCAGAAGGATGCAACCTGCCCCATCTCTTGCAAGTCATCTTTTTCGGAGATGCAGGATTTAACGGGTTCGTGCTCAGAATCGTCATCAGTGCTGCTCCCAATGAGACGGCCGTTAGGCCGCTTCCGGCGCTTGCGTGTCACAGCCGACATAATCGATAACGTCAGGATATCCTTGGCAGTAAAGTCACGTTTTGATCCCCATGACCCCTAAGTATCAAATATTTACAAAAAAATTATTAAAACAAATATATTAATGTTAATTATTATGAAATAAAATTTATTATTAAATATGCATTAAATAAGATTAAAAAATATATATTTATATTAAATAAAAATGAAAGAAACCATTAGAGATACAATATAAATTAAAAAATTCACAATTTAACAATTAATAAAAAATCAAGAGAGCGAAATAAAACAATAACAATACTTATTTCATTACTAGTAAAAGTGAGCAAACAATACCTACAGTATTCTCATCAACCTTTACAACACAACAAACATATTAAATAGTTTCTGGTCAATACTGACCTTTGATTTTGCAGAATCACTGTTGGTTGAGTCTGGCCAGTTAAAAACAGGGAGAGATAGGGAGAGAGATTTTAAGAGGAAGTTAGTGAAATTAACAAATATTTCGGCACCATGTTAAATATATGCTGTATTAATGAGAGGCACAGAGGAGGATCAACCGTGTGATTGTCAGTAAGGTAACTTAATACATTAATAAACAAGACCTAGAGCAGCCTCTGTGTCAGTCATTGAGCATCACCCCCATAAACAGTGATTGTGAGACAGTGTTCACACAAGATCCAGTATAAACAGCATCTGTGTAATAAACAACCAGCCACTGATTGTCAGTTAATGTTCCAATGTGAACAGGGTCTTAGAAGAAGAAGTGAAGGAGCCAGTATATGCAGCAGTAAAGATAAAGCACACACTGATGACATCAACCCACGAAAGAAGCTATGGGAAGGCCTGGGCAGAAACAGTAATTGTCAGAGGGGGAGAAAGACAAAACAAACAGTTTGCCACCGCACACATGCCCCGTTTAACTGGCTTGGGCATCACTTTGTTTTCAAAAGTGACGTTAATTACGTTAACTCCTCAATATTAAGATTTTGCACAAATGATTTTACATGAATTTCACCTACATACCACTACCGTTCAATAGTTTTAAAAGAGAAAACATAAAATTACATTTGCATGAAAAAGTCTGCAAAAAACAATAGTTTTCAGCACTGATAATAATAAGAAATGTTTCTTAAGCAGCAAATCAGCATATTAGACTGATTTCTGAAGGATCATGTGACACTGAAGACTGGAGTTTCCATTACAGAAATTGAAACAGTTTCCATTTTAAAATATATTCAAATATAAATTATTATTCAACGATCTTTGTAATTATAGCTCTTAATATTTTTATGGCATTTTACTGTATTTTTCTATCCAATAAATGCAGACACATTAAACCTTGTTCGAAAACATTCAAAAAATCTTACCGACCCAGTTTGAACGATACTGAATATGGTCTATACTAAGCAGTACTTACTTATTTAGTCAGGACTGAAATGTAAACTATAACATTTCTACAGAGCCCTGCTCATGAAATGCTAGAAAAAATAAATAAATCATGCGCACGATTTACTAATTCGTTCCCTCGATTTGCTAAATAGTGTGCACAATTTACTAATTCGTCCTCTCGATTTATAAATTGTGTGCACGATTTAGCAAATCGAGGGGAAGAATTAATAAATCCTGTGCACAATTTATAAATCGAGGGAACGAAATAGTAAATCGTGCACACGATTTAGCCTACTATTTTTTCCTGCATGCCATGTGCGAGGCTCCGTACATTTCAACTAGAAACATCCAAAAAAAATATTTTAAGAAACAAATTAAGTTGCGATTTTTAATTTAGACCTACATTATCATGCTCTAAAATGACAAAATGTTAGATACACCTGAGCTATTCTGTTTGAATGAGAGGATAAAAAAAGTATCCTGTTGACAGCTTTATTTAGCACTTTGATTTAACACAGATGTTAAGAGCGGATGTAAACGGGGCCATAAACACCTCAACAAACACACAAAAAAACACACACACAAACACACTCATGAACACACACACACACACACACACACACACACACACAGAGTGCATGGCAGGAGAAACCCATCCTACCGCAGTGGTTGTTCCACAGGCTCAGCTAAGAGAGGGATGCAGAAATGTACAGAGAAAGACAGCAGAACGTGAATATAATGAAAGAGATTGTTTAAAAAAGAAACCAAAACTCAGAGAGGTAAAGAACCTTCAGCATGCAGGAATACAGAAACATGTTGTCTACAAATGCCAAACACACAAAACACACAACCCACAATCAAAATCAAGACATGCATGTTTTCTAGTGTTAGTCATCAGAGGTGGAATATGACCAACGGCTAACCAAAAGTCATCTAAAGGAGACTACGGTCAACTATAACTGGCCGTTATTTAAGCTGAATATTGTTGGTTGTAACTGGTTAAGGACTCTCACCTGATGCCTCCCCAAGCGTCCGACCAATATTAGAGAGGAGGTGATCTATGTTTGGGGCGGGCTGAACGTCCTCTGTGTCCACTGGTGTCTGAGGGGCGATGTAAATATTTAGCCAAGAAAAAATTTAAATTTTAAATGCTTAGTTATTTAGTCATATAGTTCACTTAATAATTTATTCTTTTTTTATGAATCTCAATAATAGTAAATAAAAACAAACAAACCTTTTCATCTTTTTCATGTTCTTCACAGAAAAACCAGGCATGCTGTGTAGAGAGAAAGACAATCATTGTTTAAAATGACAATTCAAATGAAGACTAGCTGTATAACCGGCAGTCATTTTTTGTCAGCTGTGTGCCTCACATGCTGAATGAGTGTCTCCACAATCTTGTAGCGGTCAGGCATGTGGGTGACCATGTCTGTCATGTTGTCCTCTGAGTTCCGGACAAGAGTGGGGCCAAACACCAGCGCCAAATTACGCGGCTCCATCTGCACATACACAAGCGCTCAGTAAAACATCCTACAGCTAACATGAACCAGCATGCTACTGTATTCAGCAGGTTACATGAGCAACTCTGCTGCTTTTTTAACAAGAAAAATGCCAAATTCAGACTATTACTAAATTCAGAATATGACTTATTCAAATCTCTAGACTATTTGCAAAGGTCTGCTGCATAGGCAAGGAAAAAAGATATGATCCAGCTGTTTTTTTTAAACAACACAAATCCAAATGGATATATAAAAAACAACACCTGTGTTTAATTATGCTTTGCATTTACCAAAGGTAAAAATATACTGTGATTTAAAATACTCAAATATCAGAATCGCTCCTAGTGAAAAATAAATGCATTAAAATAGATTTGAAATGCATTTATTTCATGCTAAGTGTACTACAAATACATTTAAATATTTATGTGCTTAATCAAAATACCCTGCAAAATTGTACTTGTAAACTAAACTGGTATATTTAAAGTCTGCTAAAAATCGGAAAAACAACTGATTTTGGGCTTAATGCACTTTAATTTTGCGGAAGCAGTGCCTTAGTCCAACTAAAGATATACTGAAGTATGTTTGATTGTGCTAAAGTGGAACTATTGCAATGAAAATACTTCAGGTAAACTTTAAATATCTTGCATTTAAAGATGGATATTATTTAAAAAAATCATACAATCCTCTTCAATGGCGATATTAAAACACATTTTAGGCGTAATATTAAGAAATGTGCTTTGTGCACAAGCTGTACTCCAAATATAGTTTAATTATAATTTCTATATTAGTAAGTCTCAAGTGATATGTCAGTAAATATGTTAGATTTGAACTATACTTAGTATGAAATAAATGTATTTTAAATATATTACTTTGTTCTTCTCAGAGTGGTCTGCCACAGTCTTTAGGTGTCCAATTAGGAATTTTAGAGTGTGGAAGTAATGATCTGGTAAATCACGAATCTGCAGGAACACAAAGAGAGACAAAAGGAAAAGTCCATATTAAAGCAAAGTAAAGAAAATACAAAATAAATACTATACACTACAATTCAAAAGGTTGGGGTCAGTGTGTGTATTTTATTTTAAACAAAATAAAATATATCTATTTCAAGTAAATACTTGATTGATTGATCACAAAATCCTGAATGAAAACATGCATATATTACAAAATATTTTGATCAAATAAATGTAGGCCTTGGTGAGCATAAAAGAAATCTTACCGATCCGAAACTTTTGAACGGTAGTGTAAACAGCAGAAAGTGGCTTTTAAAGTAACATGCTGAAAAAAATTTCATACCAGTTTCTTCATTGTCTTTAGTCTATCACTGGCACTCTCCATCCGATTGGCCTCAATAAAGTCATTGTATTTGTCTTCAAGAGGATAGTGAGAAACAGAAACACAAGGATAAAATGTCACTACATGACATACTTCATACCTTTCCAAACATATTTCTTCAGTATTCCACAGTATTTACAGTTTTATGCACATAAAATAGCACTTAATCACAGTTGGCGCACTCATAATCTCACCATCTGTGAAGAGAGGTTCTGGGAGTTTACGGAAGAAGGACTTTAGCAGGCTGCTGACCACATTCAGGTCTTGCCATTTCTGTACAGGAGTGACAAGTGAAAGAGGTTGTTGTTGTTGGTGTTGTTAACCCAATTATCACTGAGTCCTCAGTATGAGGAAGCATCCACTTAAACACGGGAAGTGAATATAACCAGTATGTTGATTCAGCCTCAAAGAGCCAGTGGCAATTTAACAATGACAGTGTCTCTGACAGAGATTGTGTGTGTGTGAACAGCTCACCTCCTCAGCGATGTTGATGTCTCCTCCTTTGTTGAGATGCTCCTGCAGGCTGGACACTACTGCATTGTTCCCTGGCACTCTGTAGATCCCTGTATACTCCAGACCCATGTCCTCCACCAACCCACAGCAGATCTCCACGAGCAGGGGAATGAACTACACAAACAATACACATGTAAACATACTAACCTAAACTCATCAGTTAGCAGAAGAAACACATTCAGCACACTAAAAAAAAGGACACACCTTGTTGTTTGTAGCAGGCTGGCAGTCCTCTAGACGCACACCAAATGCTTTAGGACCTGCTTTTTTAGCCTTCTTCATTATATTTATGCCCCACGGAGATTTAGGGGGGCTGCTTTCATCTTTGGCCTCGTGTTTTGGGGAACGTGGAGGTGCGCTGTTGTCTTGCTTACTGAGCAGAAATGTCATTCGAGGCACTCTGGGTGAGGAGTCTGGTTTATTACCCGTTGGACTACAGGAGGGAACCAAGAGGAGGATGATTGTTTTAAGTTTGAAACGGTGAAATGTGTTAAAAATGCTACAATGATCCCCATTCTCACCTTTGCTTTCTGTAGTCATTAAGTTTCTTATTGATGAGAGCTTGTCGTGAGAAACCCAATTCCTACGGACAAATATGAATAAAGAACATTTCATTTAACTGAAAAATTATTAATTGTCCCACCCCAAACACCACTGGTTGAGCAAATTTAGACATTTTGGGCAGAGCAAACCACAGGCCACAGAGCCAAAGTGAAATTAACCGACAAGCTGTGCCAGCGGTAATGAGAACTACAACAAACTGTAAATGAAAACATTTTCACACACTAAAAACCTTAATTGGAAAACTAAAAATAAATAGGAAAAATTAAAACAGTACATTTTTATATTTCTTAAACAATCCAAAAAAAGTGCTTGATTTTAATTTTAGTTTTCCCCATTTATGTTAATACATAAATAAAAAATAGAAAAAATAAATTGTAATTTATTTTTATTTAAAATTTTCCTAAACATGTTGGGTTTTGTTTTAGCATATTCATAAATTAAATTAAATTAAATTAAATTAAATTAAATTAAATTAAATTAAATTAAATTAAATTAAATTAAATTAAATTAAATTAAATTAAATTCTTGGATTTTCCAGTATGTTAGCTTTTATTTTAGCCTGTCCATATATATATATATAGATAGATAGATAGATAGATAGATAGACAGACAGATAGAAGATTATATATTATGAGCATATTCACATTTTTTAGCACACCTGGGAGTGATAGCAAAACCAGCTGACATTAAAGAGCAGTAAGAGAGGAAGCAGATCTCAAAAACAAACATCATGTAAACATGCACTGCTTCCTGCACAGGCAATGACAACCTCAAAAACCCAGTGTCATTCATCTGGACAAACCCAGAACAACAAATTTAGTCTTACAATTTCCTTCGGTTGAAGTCTATGTGCCATCATTCTCACACTCTCACCTCGTTGTCAGTCTTGCCGTTTTCTCGGATGACCCTAATCCACTCCAGCATGTCATCTCTGTCCTCCGCCTGTAGCAGGTATTCACAGAAGTCCTGTGTGGTCAACCTCAGCGCATGTTTGCGCTTCGTTTCACTGTATGCAATATCCACAAGGCAGCCCCGGATGCTGATTGGCTGCTCCTCTTCGGCCCCGCCTCCCAGCACCGCCCCTTTGAGCACTGCCTCTCGCTTGTCTTTGTAGAGGAACAGAGAATGGGACCGAAGCACGGAGAACACCCGCCTCCAAGGCCAGATGGCACTACCCACCTTCTGCAAGAGAGAGAGAGAGAGAGAAAAGACAAATCTCATCCATCAGATCATACAGGTGACTAATTACAGTGGTTTGTTAACTGCCACTTTTATCCAAAGCAACTTGTATGGCGAGTTTGAACTTAAAACCTTCCGGTTACAAGCCCACATCTTTATCTTAACCACTAACAACTGCTCCCCCGGATTATAAATGAACCCTCGCTGTCTGTTTGGCTTACCTTGCCCTTCTCCGTGTGGATCTGTTTAAAGTGAAGCCAGCCTTCTCTCTTCACGTCACTGTAGCTGATGCTGCCCAGCTCCGAGGTAGAGTGTCGTTTAGAGCGAGCCTCTTCTGCAGCACCCAGACTGTCCAGAGACTAAACCATGACACGGGACAGAGAAATACACAACTGTGACACTGACCTGGGACTACAGTATATAAAGAACCAGAATACAGGAAGAGAACATTTAAAGCTGATATACTCATTTAAAAAAAAACATGCATATTCAATCAAAATAAAAATAGATGATGGAGAGGTCAAAACAAATTATTAAATAAAATAACTATTAAAAATAGTTTTTGTTAAATTAAATTAAGCAATAATAATATAAATATTAGCTGAAAAACGTGAACTTAAAAAATGAGATGTTGCCTTTGCAACTAACAGAAAAAAAACTGAAGTACTAAAATTACTAAAACAAAATAAAATTAATAGAGATGAAATGTATTTTTTTATACAAAAATGAATTAAAATTTGACAGATGCACATACAGTTTTAAAAATTAAATTGAAAACTTAATTAAATTTATTATTAAAGCTTAAGTATAATAGTATATATATATATATATATATATATATATATATATATATATATATATATACATATACATTTACATATACATATACATATACATATACATATACATACATACACAAAAACTTCAATTGAAATTAAACTAATAATTAAAAACATAAAAATAAAATCAAATTCTATATAGAATATGTGCATCTGTCGGAATTTAATTCATTTTTGTATTAAAAAAAATACATTTAATTTCTACATTTTAATTTTATTTCGTTTTAGTAATTTTAGTACTTCAATTTTTTTTTTCTGTTAGTTGCAAAGGCAACATCTCATTTTTAAAAAAATAAAAAATGGTATATAAATGATTCCAGTCAGAAGAAGCTGAAAAATATGCATTGTACATAGAGAATACAGCACATGCTAATTTGCATCTCAACCCTCTAGAAAGGGTTTTTCTTTAAAAAATAAAATAAAAATAATAATAGTAATGAAAAAATATTAGTCATAAAAAATAATAATAATACTAAAATAAAACCGGTATTGACCAATCAGCATCCAACATCTGATCTATACACAGAAATATATCAGATTACGTTGACTAATGTTGACTCAAAACAATACCGTTTTGTTAATGCCGAAATTTTGGAGTGTATGACCCAGTTTCTACGGTAATTTAGGAAATTAAACTCACCCCTTCAGTAAAGAAGCTCTTAACTCTTTTTGGAATCCTCCTGTTGAAGAAGCACAGTGAGAATACATTTTAACATAAAATCAACTCGCACATCCTTACCGAGGTGTGAACGGTGTTCAATACTAGTAGGAAAGTCCCAAAACTCACGAGAAGATCCGCCCCTCTTCTCTATATGCATTAAGGCCCTCATCACATGACTTGGAGCGCTCAGTGGTGATGGCCAGCAGGTAAGAAGAGCGACGATTAGACTTAGGATCACCTGCTAGACACAGAAAAAGAGACACACCCATTCATTACAAACCATGAAGATGACAAAGAACTGTCACACAGGAAAAGAAGAGATAGAGCTGATGAAGGACAGTTAGTGTGGAGTTGGTAAGAATACAGGAAGTAATTTGAGATTAGGAGGAGGTGGGAAGGCGGTCATCTTCATCACAGTCTCAGTGAAGTCCAAAGATGGTGCACGAGCATTACCGAACGATCATGTGAGCATACGCAGTACATGCACATATACATTTGACTTATTTGTGCTGTATGAGTACGCATGCAGTAGGAGGAGCTTTACAGCGATCACATGCAGCATCTGAATGTTTACATAATTTCGCAAACTTGTCGCAATGTTTTCATGTACGCAGTGATTTGATCATTTAGTAGTAACAGTAACAATGTTTCTCTTTCTCTGCATCACTCACTGCAGTTGTGGGAGAAAAGGCGGTTGAGGGGAAAGGTGAAGGTTGGGGAGGCGGGGCTTGTGGCCACAGCAGGGGCGGAGTTTATACCGCCACTGGACACGACGGAGGAGGCGGGGACATGACGAGCCCGCAGATCTGCACTCGGACTGGTCGGCTCATCTGTGGGAGGAGTGGAACGGAGCAAAGGATAGGGAAAGGGGGAGGAAGGAAGGACGGAAGACAAGAATAAAAGAACATTATATTGGAAAAAGGAGTAAGATTGAAAGAAGGGAAACCAAAAAGAATAACAAGGAAGGAGGGAAAGGTTAGAGAGAAAGCAAAATGGTGTTGCACAGTTAATTTCAAGATATTTAAATATCATAATACACCAAAACACAGGAGACTCTTCCTCTCTGACATGTGTGCAATGAAAAGTAAACAACTGAATTTCCAAACACAGCCAAACCTAATGAGATTTAGACGTTCTTAAAGAGAGGAGGAGTGACCGAGTGTTACTGTAAGCAGAAGCTATATCTGTACCCACTCATCATGTGTTAAGGCAATTCATGTTAAAGCATGTAATATGCGACAAAGTGAAAAATGATTAAAGATAAGAGAAGAAAAAGAAAGAGAAAGAATTAGTAAATCATAAAGCATTTTGTACCTGACTCGAAGCCCTCCATGAAATAAGTGCTCAATGTGGAACTGAGATGTACAACTGCTTTTTGTATTAGCACATGGTTTCAGTTCTTGCTAAAGCGCAAAGTGCTCAGTGTGCGTTTCTCGTGGGAAGTAGTTGGTTGCTGCAGGTATGCTTTTATAACAACCTCTCTGGAGTGGTTAACTGCTTAAAGCGTTAATGGACGTTAAAATATCCATCCTGTCAAAGTCTTTCTTTTCCCAAATGCCTCATATATAAGCACATATTAGCCATGTGTGAGACTGAGTGGCACCTTCAAAGAATTCTTTAAAAAAAACCTCTGTTTTCAAAGCATGTGCTTGCAGTTATACGTCAGGTCTTTCTTGCCCTGCGGCGGTAACATGATCGCTTTAAAAACACAACTTGGCAGCACGTTGGTATTTCAGTGATGAAGGAGAATCTGTCAACCAGTAAACCACCTGCAACAACATCTGTCAACACCACCAGGAGGCAGCAGAACACAAACACTGCTAAACAAGAGGCTTTCTAAACAAGGTTTGGCTGGTTAGCAAGGTCCAGTTAGCTCTAGGCCCAGTTGCTCAAAAGTAATTTGATCAGATTTTGGCGGATTAGATGAAATCTTGAAAATCGTTTGTTTAAAAGAAAAAAACAAAGGATTCTGAGATTGGAGTTGATCGTGTAATCCATTCTTGGTTTTGATCTGGATCAACCCTACAATATGGGTTCTTCAAAACACATTTTAGTGGGATTGGCATACCTTTGATCCAAAAAAAAAATAAATAAATAAAATAAAATTGGATTATCAAGATCCCAGTAGAAACTGGGATTCAGAGAGCTTTCAGGAACAAAATGTACTAAAACTTGAAAATTGTTCTAATAAAAAGCATTTAGTAGAAAATATAATTTCATTAATTCATCTCATTAATTACAATCCTCATGTCGTTCCAAACCTGTTAGACCTTCGGCTAACAGGTTCGAGATATTTTTGATGAAATCTGAGAGCTTTCTGACCCTGCATAGACAGCAACAGAACTACCATGTTTAAGGCACAGAAAGGTAGTAAAGACATTGTTAAAATAGTCCACGTGGCATCAGTGGTTCAACCTTCATGTTATGAAGCTATAGACTACATTTTGTGGGCCAAGGAAACAAAAATGACAAAATGCATGTGTCAGTAGCGTTGCTGTCTATGCAGGGTCAGAAAGCTCTTGGATTTTTTCAAAAATATCTTAATTTGTGTTCTGAAGATGAACGAAGGTCTTATGAATTACAAAAGAAATAATAATTAATAACAAAATACACAATTTTTCATTAACTATCAAACAATCAACAACTATCAAGTAGGTCCCCTGTTTGAACTTATCAGCATGCTGCTCTCTATTCTCATTACATTTACATTTAGTCATTTAACAGACACTTTTATCCAAAGCGACTTACAAATGAGGACAATGGAAGCTATCAAAAACAACAAAAGAGCAATGATATATAAGTGCTATAACAAGTCTCAGTTTTATACGTAGCAAGGGCTTTTAAATAATATAATAAATAAAAAGAAAAAACAGATAGAATAGAAAATTTGAATAGAGCAAGCTAAGTTTTAGAGGTCTTTTTTATAATTGTATAATAAATGAAAAGAAAATAGATAGAATACAAAAAGATTAGAAAGTGACTTTTCATACTATGCATCTTTGGGAGGGCACAATCAAAGCGACGTTCACTTGCAGAACGTAAGCTTCTAGAGGGCACATAAGTCTGAAGTAATGAATTTAGGTAAAGGGGTGCAGAGCCAGTGCTGGTTTTGTATGCAAACATCAATACCTTGAATTTTATGCGAGCAGCTATTGGTAGCCAGTGCAAATTGATAAATAGAGGTGTGACGTATATTCTTTTCGGCTCATTAAAAATTAATCTTGCTGCCGCGTTCATTATTTGTGTTTCTTTTTCTCTGTGCACTATTTTTTGTTAAAATAATGTGACTATCTTTTATCTCAGCCATCCATCTCTTCAGACTTCATATGAAGTCCACTTTTCTTCTTTGTCATCAGTTGATCGCATTTTTTAATTTCTTCAACATTCATTACAATACACACACATCAACCAATGTCTAATTAAATATCTTTGTCTTAAATCAAGTGAATCCTCTTTCTTTTAATTCTCTGATGTTGTCTACTCTTTTTCTCTCACACTAGAAGGGAGCAGGGGCGGAAAAATTCCCAATCTAGGATGTGGAATCTGGACTGTGCTTGTTTTCCAGCCACTGGCAGAAATAGCTGTTCCGTGGGTTTAACAAAGGCCCTCATTACTGAAGCATGAGTATGAGCTCACACACACAACTCCATAGAGTCTGTATCATGGACATACAGCACTAGCATATACAAAATCCATCTGTACTACTTCAACATCAGTCATGTGCAACAGTCTTATTCTGAGGTTCAGATGAGATGCCGTAAATAACCCAACCCACCAGAAGTACTTCCATGAACGGACTCTCACTGGACACGATATGCAGTCTTTCTGCAGACAAATCCACAAAACCATAGAGTGAAGAACACAAATATAATGAACATGGCGAGGTTTGGTTTTAGTGTCACAAATCAAAATGAAACCAGGCCTGACAACACTGTAATATGAGCAAAAGTGTGTTGAGAGGGATTTCTCCAAAAACTAGATGGGTTTTAAGGGAGACAACGTGTGTGCGGATGTGCAAAACTCTTTTGCGTGTAGCGTGTTAGTGTGTGAATAGTTGGTGGAGTGAAGACTCCTCCCCTTTTTATTGGAGACACAATGACCACATTGAGGGCAGAAAGAGCTGAGTGTGCCGATTGTGTCCGGTAATATCTGACTGTGTGTGAGAGTGTGTATGTGTGTGTCCTTCACCCCTAACCCCGAAAACCCCTGCTCCCTGCCCCTCTTCCTTCTGCTACTCTCAGTTCACAACACAGATATAAAGTGCAAGTCTTCAGGAACTAAACAAAACACAACAGTAAATTCACTCCAAAACAATTTTAACTTTCCTCATTCCTCTGAAAATTTTTTACCTGAAATGACCCTTTACTAAGCTCCACCTCCCTCAGTTAAAAGAAACTTCAGTGAGAATGAACCAGAGATTTCTGATCAGCATGACTTTTAGTAAAATATGTTCAAAAAGTGATAAAAAGTGATTGGGTATTATTATTATGTGGGCTGGAATGAGCAAAAATATTTGTTTGTTATTTGTTTTTCCTAAGATTTTGGAGTAACAGGTTACCAAGTAATTTTTTTTGTTACTTGAAACAAAGTAAACATTAAGTAAAATAACATAAAATATAAAAATGAATTGAAAACAATATAGGCATATTTACAAAAAACAAACCAAAATTACAAAAATGTTAACTAATTTAAATTCAACTGGAAAAATAAAATGAATTTAATATATATAAACCCTACAATAGTATCACACTTATCTAAAAAGTTTGTCTAAAAATCTCTGTTTTTTTATCTCAGGCTTGTAGTTTGTTGCATGCTGTAGATATAGATATGGCCCTATGCAATGAATATTATTTATGCTTCCTGGTTGTAATCATGACTTGAATGTCATCTTTACACAAAACAAAGATCCAATTGCACTAACACAATAAAGCAGTTTGAAAACCATTCACCCCAAATCAATAAGAGAAATTCCAGTACAAACAACTCCACTGACAAGGCAGGTAGAGCAAGAACAGACTGTCTGTTGTGTTTTTATCAGTATGGTGTAACATGCCCCAGCTTGTGAGCATTTCTGTCAGTTTCAGTTTAGTCCTCTCTGTTTCAGAGTCTTTTATGCTGCTCTGCCTCCATCATCAATCTCTAAACCAGGGCCTGGGAAACACCGGCCTGCTCTCATCCTTTTTAACAAATGTAATCAAACTGAAGGGTCTACCTCAAGGGTGTGTTGCACTGTACAGGTGTGTGGTAGCAGAAACAAGCTTCTCGTCTGTACTGAATGCTAAAGGTGGGGCACTTTTATGCAGAGTGGTTTTAGGCTTAACCTGCTTCAGGAATGAATGCACTGCACTAACAACAGCTTATGCAATCACAACAGATCATAAAAAGATGTCCAGCAGTGAAAAGATCCGAACGATCTAAAAATCACTAAGAAATAAGCCCTGAAATGAAGTGGTTTTGTTTTAATGTTGCTATTACAGCTTCTAATGCAACGTTAAAGGAAAGCAAATGACCATCTGAACTCTTTTAAGGAAACTGCAAAATCAATAGCACTCCACTTGAATCCAGCTGTGCTATAAACATATAATTAGAGGAAACAGAGATTCATGGCCAACCATGTATAACCACTCTGTAGCACATTTAACAGACAGAGTTTTGGTGTCTATGCGTCTATCACCGTTTGTTTTAAATGTTTTGCATTCAGCCAGCCATTTTGTTTCAGATTTCCTCTTGCACTCTGGTTTAGTAATAAAGGCAAGCAGAGACAAGATCGCTTTGAGCTACAGGCCAGAGCAAACACACAAACTACACACACTTTAGACAGCTGCTTTTTTTTTTTTTAAATAAAACCAATCAAACCCTAACCTTACCCTAACCTTAAGACTTTACTTGTTTAGTTTATTTATAAACCATTTCTCCATTTAAGGGTGACTTAGTTAACATCTGTAGATATTTTTCAGCTATTATGTCCCTAAAATGAGGGTAGGGTATAAAACATACTTATTCACACAACTGTGCCTTAGCCAATCAATCAACATTTCTACAGTATGTAAATATTCGAGACAATTCACGTCAAGTCCTTTAGCTTCATAGTGTTCCTATAACTAGCAATGCAAAGGTCATGAGTTCAATTCCCAAAGATTGCCGTCAATTTGGACAAAAGCGTCTACTAAAACTGTAGAAACAGGATGGAGTTGGGTGAGGCACTGGAAGAGTGGAAAAAGAAGGAGAGGAAGAACGAAAAATAGGACTACTTTAAATCCAGTAAGTCTGATTCAGCCACAGACAACCAGTATTGTCAGGCTGACCGTGGGAGATTCCAGCATTACCTAATGCAGACATGCACACTGGTTCACCAGACATAGGAAATGAAGGGTAAGACCAGTGGGGTTGTGAGTTATTAAGACAGTCATTCTCCAACATTCCCATCAGTCTATTTTAATGGTGTCTGGATACTTAATCAGTTTCCTTGTTAAAATAACAACCATGTGCAGGATAGAGCGAGCAAATGATGGGAAGAGAGAAAGAGAGGGAGAAACCGAGAACTAGATGGAACAGTATTCTGTATACACCAAGAAGAAAAGAGCATGAGAGTCAGCAGGGACTTACCTATGAAGGGAATTGACGCGAGGGAATCATCCTCTATAGACAGAGGTGGTAGGTTACCGTTTGTACGCCGATGAGAAATAGCACTCTCCGCTTTGGCAGGGGGCTCCGTAGGATCAGAGGTAAAGAGTAGAGGGTCACTGGAGTCAAGTGCTATGCCGTAATGTGGATGCCGTAGGGCATTCGCACCCCTTCGGCCGGTGGGTGGTTTCTGCCTTAGAACCACTTCCTGTGTCTGGGCTTCACCTGTTGCTTCCCCTGCCCCTCTGTCGTGATTAGTGGGTCGGTAAGTTCTGTCTTGTCCTTCAAGGGATGTGGGAATAGCAGTTGTAGAGGAGGTGGTTGGTGGAGTTGGGGAAGGAGAGGACGAGGATGGAAGCCCCTCTGGAGGACTGGTTTTGGTTGTAGGGGTCCAGAGGTGTGGACCTGTGTAAGAGGGGTCTCTGAAAGACTGGGCTTGCTGCAAGATACGGCCGGTCTTCCGGTTGAAAGAGGGGCTGTAGCTACGATAGCCAATCGGCTCCTCGTCTAGACTCTGGCAAGAAGGCAAACGTCTTGCCTGTGGAGCTGCCTGCTGTGGTTGCGGAGTCTGAGATGAGTGTTGGTGCGCTGCGTGTGTGAGGTTTTGATGCTGAGGTGTGTGTTGGTGGTGGTGCTGCTGGATTTGGTGGTGTGACTCACAATGTCCGCCACATCTCAGATAGCTTTCAGTCCTGTTTGGAGGCTGCTGGACCCAAGTAGATCTTTCCATTTGTGAAGAAAGTATCCCCACAGCTCTGTCGAGAGTTTCCAGTGAACGTCCCGTATGTCCGTACCGGCTTGCGAGAAGGTTTTCGGAGGACTTGCGCCCATATGCCACCGCAGATGGGTGGTGTCCATAAGCATGCTCACCCCGCCAGTCTCTGTGGTTCCAGTGAGGATCAGCGTATGCTGCCGAGCTCTGCTGAAGCAGCAGCAATGTGTCTTGCGATGCACTGTGAGGAAAACCCACTTGCTGCGAACGCCTGGCCCTCCCAAGCTCACCTAGACGATCCTGTGAGAAACTCCTGTTGCGTGGATGCATGGAGCGAGAATTTGATCGCTCTCGTTCCCGTTCCCGGCCAGGTACCTGGCTGTAGTACCAGTTGGAAAGGGCTTGTTGGGTGCATTCGCTGCGGCTGGATGGGGGTGTTGATGTTGACTGAGAAGGGCTGGCCCAAGGTGGGCTTTCCTTGCGGCCTCCAATGTGCCCCACGTTGTGGTTGGCGAGATGAGCATGATGCAATGGGCTCATCATCCCTCCCGAGGAAGAAGATGAAGAATATGAGCGTCCTCTCATTTGTCCGGTTGCCTGCTGTTCCCTGTCAGTCATTCCATACTGGATCTCTTCAGTTCGGTGTGCAGGGCTAGTGTGACCAACACCTCCTGGCTCACAGCTCCTGCCCTCGGCTGCCCAGACGGTATTGGAAGCTACTGTCCGGTTGTCAAGGGGCGGAGAGGGACCAGACGAGGAGCCGGGCCAGCGGCTCCAGTTGTCCAGCTGGTTTTGCCCCATGTGTGAAGAAGCTGGGGCAGGGTTGGGGGGGTACCCTGCAGGAGGCTGGGTTTTTGTACGTGGAGGGTAGAGGACAGGGGGTGGTGGAGGAAGATTCTGGGCCTTTCCTGTATATGGATTGTTCCCTGTTAGGTAGGCATCATGGGAATATGCCTGAAAGAGAAAACATACAACTGTTTAATTCTAAAGGAACATAAAGGGGTGAGAGTGAGAAAGGCATCAAGGAATGGATGTGAAAAGTTCATAGAAAAAAGAGGTTAGAGAGATGACATTACTATTACATATTGACCATGAGACACTATTACTGTACTGATCATGTGATTGTGTCATAATTCTGAGTTTCAGTGTAGTACTAGCTTATTCAGTTTTTCAAACATCAAAACAAACACCAAAACTGGATTATCTAAAGATGTCTGGCGATAAGACAAAAGCTGATGATTTCTAATAGTTTTCTAAAATTATCTAAAAATAATTTTAAAAAAATATTTCCAGAAAAAAATAATAATAATTTAATTTACCCAAATTATGTTTCTAATTTGTTTCAAGAGATTACATTTTTTTTAAAGAATTGATTTAGTTTTAACATTAAATCTCTCTTAATATATTATAAATATATGTGATATTTAGATTGATGGTTAAAGCAAGAAAAATACATAAGAAAAGCATAAGAGAAATTTAAAACTTAATTCACGTCATATTATAAGCACCTTCTAAATTAAATTTATCTTGTTTTAAGGATGTTTCAATAGAAATATGACTAAAATACTGCTTTCAAAAATTATTTTCGCAGTATAAATTTACAAATGAGTAGACATCAACTCCAAAACCACAACAACTTGCACGACCCATGCAGTGACTGCTCTGTAACTGTAGAGAGGATGTCAAGCTGACCAGAAGCACCAGCCCTCCATCAACACAAACCTCAAAACACACTGACACAAACTCGACATGTGCTACATTAAGAATTTATTATCAAAACAGAGACATGGCTGAATGATGAAAATGCTGTCCGGCTCCAGACAAGCAAATCGACTAACATAGCATAGTACATGCAGTCTGCTAATACATGCAAATGCAACCAACACAGAAAACCGGAACTCACTAATAGAGAGAAACATTCCCTAAAGCTCCAATTTGTCGAACGTCTCTCGTTTTCTTTATAGTGTCCTCTTTAACAGCTAAAATGTACCTCTTATGTCCTGATTCATGCTTTTTCAAGTTCATGTCTCGTTGTCACGTCCCTCTGTTATTCTCTGTATCTCTTTTTCTCTCTCTGTCTATGGTGAGCCCTACCCAACCCAATGCTCTTGAACTCCCTCCTTTCTCTCTCTCTCTCTCTCTCTCTCTCTCTCTCTCTCTCTCTCTCTCTCGTCCTCTCTCCACCCTGTGTGAGTGTGGGAGGGGCTACATAACTGATGATGTCATCTCTGGAATGTAGCTGATGCGGGTGTAAGGAGGGGTGTGTAGAGAGACAGAGAGAAGGAGAGGTAGACATGGGGGGGAAGAATAGAAGAGTGGGGTCTCTTGGGAGGCTATATGGGTAATTCGCTTAGTATGAGTGCCCTAGTATAGAGATTCATTCGAGTGTGTATAAAGCATGTGTCCGTATGTGCCACACAAGTGCATAAAGGTTCCCCTTCGCCTTTAGTGAGTTGCATGTCCAATCATGTGGGCAACTGGGTAATTTGTGCACTGAAGAAAATATGTGAGTGGGAATGTTTGTGCACTGTGTGAAAGAATGCATATGTGTTTGTGAGTATTTTTGTGGTAATCATATGACCGTCTGCGTGCTTACAACATGACTGATTCTTGATTTCTTGCTTGGAAATGCTTCAAAGACCCTGCTGAAGCAACCTACTGACTCACACATTGCTTTATTATGAATACTGAAAAGTATTAGAGTTGTCAGACCACAGTTTCTGTGTCTATTTCAAAGTGGGAGAAATGTGTACACGCCTCTGAGGGTGTGTGTGACTTCGGATGACAAATATTCTAATCATAATTTAAAATTAAATAATTTAACAAATTTAATTAAAATTTTAATAAAATTAAAACAAAGATAAACCTAAATCATGAATCATTCTTTCCAAAACAAGTCCTAATTTAAACAATGCAGTAAACTGTTCTTATTTTAAGGATGTTTTACTAGAAAACAAGACAAAAGATTAAAAATGTTATGTAATTGCTTTGTTTTCCTTTAAGGTTTGGGTTAGTAGCGTTAATTTCAGTAACAAAAACTATGGCAAAAAAAAATTAAAAATACAAACTGACACCCGTTTTTTTTATTTTTTATGACTAACACAAGACAACACTGACATCATTTAAAACTAATTGTATAAACAGGAAATATCGTTGACAAAAATTTGACTAAAATGTAGTTAAAAAATATAAAAACACTCTATATCCTAAATTTCTTAACATTTCTATTTTCTTCAACAAAAACAAAAAGAGGAGCAAAAAAATATGGACCTCCACAAACTTTCATGTTTGGGGTTGCCAGATGTCAAGAATTTAAATCCTCCTATGAGATACTCTCCTAAAAGGACCCATTTTCTTCACTGTTTTATTTTATCTTTGCAACCTGGCAACCATCTTTTGTTCTTTATTTATGATCATATAAAAAAATCAGTCATGATCAGTAATAGTGACTGCAACATTGTAATTAATTATGATTATCAGTTTAACCATTATGCAGTATGACTTAAATGTGACTGTTTTAATTGGCTAAAACTATAGACTAAAATTCCCAGACTTTTTAAACAAAAAACATGACAGATTGAACAGATATCCTAAAAGTTAAAAATGACACCTGACACAGGACTATGACTAAGAGTAAATAAAAAAAACAGCTGACTTTATTGAAAAATAAAATAAAATAAAATAAAATAAAACAAGATAAAATAAAATAATGGCATGCACTTCTTAAGACAACCAGATAAATGTGCAGGTATGAGTGGGTGTCTGAGACAGAAAGAGTGGCAAAGTGTGGCAAAAAAAATGCAGAAACGTACACTTACCAGCTGCAGCACGTCTTCATCCTTTGGCATGATGGAGAGCTCCAGTACACTCTCACTGCAAAGAGAAGACAAAGACACCCAGAGAGCATGAGATTCAACAGGAGCATGTATCTACTGGACTTACAGTGACAATGGAACAAACTCTCCATTAAAGGTTTTAGGTTGAGCACAAAGACAACCTTTACACTGAGGTCAGTAGTAACCTTTTTAAGTAATGCACATAATCATCCAGACAGCAAACACTGCCTGAGGTCATTCTGTTACGTAAAACATATGTCACAAATTCCACATGAACAAGACTCATGTGAAAATGTTTAGTTCTGCTCCTTCAACTTTTAACTCAACAATCCAAGCAATGCTGTAGATCAAGACATCTTGATCTGCATTTACTTCCCAGGATAGATTTGGAGCTGTAGAAGACCTCATTTGAATCAGCTCATGCAACAAAGTGCTTTTGAATAGATGCTGTTTGACTTGAGAAAGCTCACCTGTTCTGAATCAGTGCAATGACCTGCGAGTATGTCTTGCCCAGCACGCTCTCTCCATTCACTTTAACCAGCCTGTCTCCTGCAAACACACACACAAAATAACACACTTATTCTACATGACAGACATTTAGAGCAGGGTTTCCCAACGTTTTTTGTCTAATGTGCACAGCCCCATCAATAAGACTCAAGTAGCCCTTACAAACCACAAAAAGTCTTTATTAAAAATGATAATAAAAAAAAAAATTAATCACAAAAAAATATAAATAGTGTAATGTTTATCAAAAATTCCAAATAACAGTAAAGCCATTAATGTATATGTAGTGTTCTATTTATCAAACAATCCTGAAAAATTTATCATGATTTCCACAAATACAGCATATCATAATCATCATAATCATCACATCATACATATAGAATGATTTCTGAAAGATCACGTGACACTGAAGACTGGAGTTATGATGCTGAAAATTCAGCTTTGCATCACAGGAATAAATTACAATTCAAAATATATTAATGCAGAAAACAATTTCACTAAAATCACTATTTTACTATTTATACTGTATATTTGATTAAATAAATGAAGCCTTAGTGAGCAATAAGAGACTTTTTTCAAAAGCATTAAAAAAATCTTACCAACCCCAAACTTTTGAACAGTAGTGTATTTTTTGCTATTAGTATCATTCACACAAATGTACAATATTACATAATATTACATATATTTTTCCATTAACCATTAATTTCACAACAGGGTTTAATGTTTTTAACATTAGCACAGTGTGAGCGAGCATGAGCATTCTGTTCAAATAATAAAGATTAAGTAGACTCGTTCCATGTGTTCACTCTGTTTTCTTTAGATCTCTGGTGTGTTTTGGGTTCATGTCAGGGTTAGGTTATGGGATCATCTCCCCCAGCGGCAGTTTGTCAGAGGAGTCAATGAAGGCTGAACCTTCTATCCAGTCATATTAAAATACAGTACATTCATCAGAGGCAGTGCATGATCTGTTGCACCGGGTTCCATGGAAAACTCTATTATTAAAAGACTATTTCCACAGAATTGGAACTCTCATCGTGTTTGTTTATGAAATATTATCCAATTACGCTGTCAGCTACTCTCAGCTCAAATTTTAAACATTCCATTGACTTTACATCAAGATGATCACATAAAATACCAAAAGAGTCTGTGATATTCCTATTTAATGTGTCTCAAGGCTATTTTAATCGTATGTGTATGGTAGCCTAGTTACTGGCAACAAATA
This sequence comes from Cyprinus carpio, assembly GCF_018340385.1. Classification (NCBI taxonomy): domain Eukaryota; kingdom Metazoa; phylum Chordata; class Actinopteri; order Cypriniformes; family Cyprinidae; genus Cyprinus; species Cyprinus carpio. The sequence continues at coordinate 20,628,151 of NC_056599.1, read as the reverse complement.
TGATAAATATACTACAATCCTGTATTGTATTGTACACTTGAACATGCCTTCATTGAACTCAACTACTTTTTCCTGACCAGGAAGCTGCCATGTGTCACACACACACACAAGCAAGAGATAATGAGTCACCTTCTGTCACGCTGAAAGTATTGTGTATGAATAACAAACCATACTTCACCAAATAGATATACTGCTCCGTATCAGTTTCTCTCTCAGGGTCAGATTTATTCCATTCATAGAAACCAACAGAAGAAAGACTGAATGCAGTGAGGGCACAGTGGACCGTCCATGGCAGTCAGGTGACATGATTAGTCACAGGAAGCAGGACATATTGAAAGTGCTTATATGTCTTAGTACAGAGATACATTCCTGTAAATCTGTGAAGAAACAGACTACTATCGAGATAAGTGGGAAAGTCATAACAAGAGATCACATATGAGTGCACTGAGGTGGGTATAATCAAAGCTAAAATCGTTTAGCATGTACACACATACAGTAAACAGTCACAACTGTTCATGTATAAAGTATGAATTAAAAAAGTTCTCAGGAATGAAATTATGAGTTAACTCAACTTCCCATTGAATTTCAGGGTTATGTGCAGTAAGGGTTGCACCGCCTAGATGACTTCACTAGTATGAGCGTGAAATGATTAATGTCAACAACACTGAATGTTGAGTCAGTGAAATTGTGCAACTGAAATACTGAAATACAAATATGCTCCGATTATCGTAAGCAATTTGTCTATTCAGACCAATGCATAACAGCTGCAGATAGGATGAAGGGCAATGCAAATCCACTCTCTGACAGTAGGTGGCGCTTATAGAAAAGCAGTGATACAGGCATTACACCCCAGTATACAAAGCACTACACAACTTTCAATTTCTAACATCATTTGCCATGGAGAAGAAATGTTTTCAAACAGCCGTTCAGATTTTTGTATTTGCATCGTGTTCCTCAAACAACACTAAATACAAGAATAAAGAGACAAGAGACCTGGTTCCGCATTCTTTCTCTGATACATACTGTATTGCTATTACAATTGTAATGCTATTTTGTATAACAATACTTATTATAATACTATTTCAGAATAACAACAGTTTGAGAGTGCCACCAAGCCATAGACCTAAATGGGCATGGGACCAAAAACGCTAATCTTATTGGTTGGCTGGTTTTCTTTGCAGTATGATGGAAATGAGAAGCTCTCTCTGTCAGATTGAGGCATGTAAATGTTTTTATCAGTCTGAACAGAAATAACTGTTAACAGCCATGCATTCAAATTTAAATGTATTGCAGCAAACATTTAGTCTGATGCCATGTAGTTTCTATGAAGATATCTTCACACTCTTTTACCTGGACACAAGCCAGCCTGGTGGGCGGGGCCTTTTTCCCTCACATTCTTAACGAAGATGGTGTCCATGGGCTCCAGACGACTCCGATGGAGCCCTGCATCAAACACACACAAAATATACTTCATAGTTTGTACAGAAGGGGAAAAACTGAAATGAAATATTGAGGATTCAAATTCTAATACAAACTTGCATATAAACAAAAATAATCTATGAAATATTTAATGTTCTGCACTATTTCTAGGTCACTAATCATATAAGTAAATTATTGACAGGTGAATGTCAGATGTTCTTCCTCCACTGAAGCTCAATATGCTCTTTGGATCATTTCAAGTCATGCTGGAGATCAAATGGTTTAAAAAAATGTATTACCATTATTAATCAGGCTCAAATCAAAAACAAAGAATAACTAAAATACAAATCATGAGGTTGGACACAAACTTGTGCTGCTGTCATTAAAGCAAACATGGAATACTGAATATAATAAGACAGTTTGACATTCATGTTAATATTTAAAAATGCTGATCTATCATTTTAGAATTTGTAACGAAAAATGAATGTTTTAAATTACAAAAATTCAAAATAGAATTGTTACACTGGTGGACTTTTGGACCTCACTGTACAGCCACACAAACACACACATCCACAGATGTTTAGGCTGGCACTGTGGAATGTGTTATCCTCATACTGATGCCAGTGTATCATGATGGCATGATAAGATGAGGACAGATGGTAACAGTCAACAAACAGGTTGAGTTAGTAACGCATAAACTGATCTGGACCTTTAGTGCAGCATCAGTACTGGTCTTATATCATCAGATGATCTGTCGCACTCAGCTCTAACACAAATCTCTATGATCTGAAGCTACAGTGTGTAGATGCATGAATGAGTGTTTGCTTGTGCAAATCCTCTGTATCAGTCACTGGATTTTACTTGCATTGTTATTGCCTGGGATCCAGTAGTACTGTACGTCATTATGACAATATGTAAAGCACAATAAGACATTAGGACTCAACTTTCTCACTTCAGATCTGGATTTGCATCTTTTTTTCATGTACAAGTACTGTGACATGATATCTTTTTTTTTTTTTGATATGGAAATAAGGAAACATTTTCATATGTCAGAACTTGCAAATTATATGGCAAATATATCATATCAATCATGCTCCTTCCTGTAATCCTGCTTAAACTGGACTGATTTGAATGCAGATGGACTCATTGATTGTGCAAGAATGGAAACTTGCTCTAGGAGGCGCCATACAACAAACATCTGTTTCCCTTGACATTGCTTCTGCCGCTAATTCATCTCAGATCAGTCACTGACCATAATGTAAGTGATAATGTAAGCAAGAGGAAGAAAAACAATTCATATCAAGCTTAGTCAATGAGTGGCAAAACATTCTCAAATTATAAGAAATTAGCTTTAATGGCTGCAATTCACATGATGTGTGAACATAAAAGGAATATAAAAGTTAGACTCACCCTTTCCATTCCCATTCTCTTCATCCTAACAGGAAACAAGAAGAAGACAGTTAGATCAAATTACTGCATGGCCTTAAACTTAATGGTTTAGTAATTTACAAGATACTTAAGCGAGTTATTATCATCTTTAATATACTGTACTCCACTAATCATATAATAGAAATGACATTGGAGTCTTTGAGTATTTAACAAATTATGCTCATCAAGCCTTTTAAAGTTATTGTTTCACCAAAATTTTTTAAATACTTTTTAGTCACGGTTATATCACTTTTAAAAACTATGACTTTCTTTTTTACTATGGAACAAAAATGAAGACATTTTGAATAATCATGCTAGTCACTCATTTCTATGCAATAACAATAATGAGGACTAAACCTTTAAAATGGATATAAGCTATTAAACAAGCTATTATTAATAATATTTATGTTGTGCTATTATAAAATAGAAATGTTTTATATAATAATAATAATAATGTTATATATGTGTAATATATGACGTATAATATAATGTATATATAAATGTATTTTTATTATCATTCTACACGTCATATTTGTACTTTTACGCTGCTTATTTGTCATTGAAAAGACTGGCCAAGATTTGAACCATTCTTAAATATGCAAAACATGAGAAGAAAGTTTGGAATAATAATAGGGTGAGTAAATGAAGACAGTTTTCTTTTTTGGGGTGAATTATACCTTTTATGTCTATGGTGTGCAACATGAATCAAGTCAATAGTTATCCTCAGAGTTCATCAAATTAGGCACCAACAAAAAACAAAAACAGGAAATAACTTATTTAATTTTTTTATAACAGTTCTCAATTAATTTGTTTGATCTTTATCATGTAACTGATATCGACACTGAATTTGTCCCAGCACTAGAGGTCAGCACAGCGAAAAATGGAGCACTTTAGCAGTGAATGTATTGCTTTTAGCCACAAACACACATAAAACACACCACCGCAAGAACAAGAGCCGCAACAACATTAATCTTTCCATCTGTGCAGGAAATGACATAGTCTTTATAATATTCACTCTGCATCTTTATTTACAACAGACACAGTTTAGATAACACATGCACAGCCTTCACAAAATAACCAGACTGCAAACCAGAGGCTCAAATCACACACACATGCAACGCTGATCAGGCAGTTTAAAGTGGGCAGCCCAGTGTTTAGTCTGCGCTGACTGGGCTCATTCCTAACAAACTCACACAATACTGAGGCTTTGCCGTCCCGGGAGAAAGACAGACAGAGGGGCAACCAGATGGGTGAAGAGGGACGGACAGTGACCACAACTTTAAGATTTATAATCAACATCCAACCCATAGATTAAAATGAATGTCCACGTGTGGTGGGGTGACAGATGGAGAGTGCCACACAGTCATGTGACCACGTAGGAACAGTGCATGGACCAGAACTTATTGTCCCAGCAGCCCTGGTACGGCCCGGACCAGCCCAGAGTGCATGTGGTACCAGTCAAACACAACATAGGCCCTTTGAGTAGGAAAGCAAACAGCAGCTTCTCAGAGAAGAGATGCCATATCCAATCATAATGGGGCTTTGTTTCTCCAACATCATGTACACACACACACACACACCGTTTAAACCGTTGTAGCCTGTTCTAAATAAAATATGGAAATAAAATACCCTACCGGGGTTGGCAAGATTTATTTATTTAAGGGATGCACCAAAATTTACTCTTACAACTTATTCTTTGTAGTTGAGAGACAGGGGTGTTTTCTTTCAGCTGTTAATTGACTGTAAGTCAGGGCTGTCCACATTTTGTAGCCTGATTTTGTGATAGTTGGCAGAAATCCTCACCTTGAGACTGGTGTGCAGGGCGGACTCTGGCGGGTAAACGATGAAGTGACGTAGTGTGAAGCCAAAGCCCTGAGAGTTCTTATGGAGCACCAGTGTACGTGGACCCTGCCAGGACACGCCCAAGCCATCTGCCCCGCTCCTGACCACCGGCCGAGGGTTCTCACTGGATGAGGAGATCCTATCTCTCCGCCCCTTTGCCTGGAGGAAACACAGAAAGATGGCTGTAATTAGACATTCCCCATTCATCCAGTCACTCATTTAGTCCAAAACTATTATTCCAATGAGATAACATGTCACACAGAACACTGCATCTAATGCAAATGAAATGCATCTGTGTTGACAAATAAGTCACATTTAATGTGATAATTGGAGAATACTCTTGGCAGATAATTGCTAGAAATAACACCCTGTTGTTCTAAATGACCATCCCAACTGTTTTGGATCTGTCAGTCTACTTACGCCACCTGTGCAAACAAGACGTGGGCATGTGAGGAAAAGTAACTGAAAGGGGGAGGGAACGGGAAACATCTCTCCACATTTGGGAGCCATGATGTCGTTTTTATGTTGTCAACATTCTCTAAGGAATTCTTAGAGGGCACTAACAGAAATGTTACTTAGTAGATTAGTAGGAATAAAGGCCAGGGATGGCTACAAAAAAAAAGAATAAAAACATTGAAAAAGAATAAATAAAATAAAATAAATAATTTTCGATTTGGGGTGTATTCACACCAGGAAGGTCCGCTAGTTGACTTGCTTTGGTCCGGACCAAAAACTTTTTTGTTTAGTGTGGTTCGCTTTCACACTGCCCTTTTTGCAAATGAACTAGAAACTTTAAGCAAAACCACATGTGTGCCAAGATCATCTCTTCAGCTGGGTCTCGTTCGAAACCGTCGATTGTTTAGTTCAAAACAGAACATAATCCACCTCTTCAGCTGGGTCTCGTTCGATTGTTTAGTCTAAACCAGAGTACGATTGCTGTATTCACACCTGCCCCAAAGATCCACACCAAAGGGGGAAACGAACTTGAGTTCGATTCAATCGAACCAAAAAAGACTGGTGTGAATACACCCTTAATCTATATTTTATTAGCTTTGGTTCTCCAAATAAGTATTTAACACATCAGTTCACTAAAAAGGTCCCTTTGACGCCCGAGTACTGGGACAAAACAGCTCACAGACGTGTAGTGGTGTTTAATTTGAAAGCTGACATCATCATTCCCCTCATTTTGCAAAAAAATACCTCTATTCTCCTCAACCTAAAATCAACAACTTCACCACCCCTGTGGTTTCACTATAACAGGATGTCCAGTTAGGGCAGGAAGTTCCCTAAGAATGGTGCCAAAAACAAGGGAATTTTTTCTTTTTATTTGGCAACTCATTTCATAAAAAGCAGACATTTACTTCTCAAATGTCTCCTCTTCACCCCGTTACTCCTCACATCTCTCTGCACTCAGCAGAAGTCATACTCTATAATCCAGCGGTCCTGATTCTAACCGCAGCCTCGCCCCCTCTCTGCTTCTCACCCTATTTCTGTCTCACACGCGGTTTTCATTTGGCTGTGCTTATGTCTGAACCTTCTCTCTTTCACTTGCATTCTTACCAACTTGCACGCATGATCACACACATATAGACAAATGGTAATGCTCCTTTTAAACAGCCCCGCATATTGTGTGGAATGATGTAATGTTTTATTTAATTTCCTTATTTCTGTTAAAGGGATAGCTCACTTAAAGAGATACTCCATCCCAAAATGAAAATTTTGTCATTAATCACTTACCCCCATGTTGTTCCAAACCTGTAAAAGCTTTGTTCGTCTTCGGAACACAGTTTAAGATATTTTGGATGAAAACCGGGAGGCTTGAGACTGTCCCATAGATTGCCAAATAAATAACAGTGTTAAGGTCCGTACTGCTCAGAATTGCCAAAATGGCGCTACGCTGATTTGGAGAGACACAGAGGAGAGGAATTGTTGAATAAAGTCATTATTTTTGTTTTCTTGGGTGTACAAAAAGTATTCTTGTCGCTTCATAACGTTACGTTTGAATCACTGATGGCAGATGGAGTATTCTGACGATGCTTTTCATACTTTCCTGGACCTTGACACTGTTATTTATTTGGCAGTCTAAGGGACAGTCACAAGCCTCCCGGTTTTCATCCAAAATATCTTAAATTGTGTTCCAAAGACGAACGAAGCTTTTACGGGTTTGGAACAACATGGGGGTAAGTGATTAATTTGGGATGGAGTATCCCTTTAAAAATGGACACTCTACAGTCATTTACTCACTCTCATGTCTTTCAAAAGCTGTATGACTCTCTTTCTTCCGTAAAACAAAAAGGGAAATATAAGCCAAAGCTTCTCTTTTCCATACAAAAAAAGGAGTGTGACACAAGATTTTCAGCGGATATACCAAACTTAATTTTAATCTGTTTCACTGAATGACCTTTGAAAATAGTTCACAAGCCATTTGGACTACTTTTACGATGCTTTTATTGTACTTTTTTGGTATTTTTAGAGCTTGACAGTCCCTGGTTCTTATCCACATTCATTACATGGAGAAAAGCAGCAAGAACATTCTGATAAATGTATCATTTCTACTTCAGTTGTACAGGCTCTGAATTATCCTTGTGAGTATTTTTAAATAGAAAATAGACTAAATTTGCAGTGATTTTTGTGAAAATCTGTGGAAATTATCGAATCAATCCACATGAAATAGAGCTGAGGTGGCTGAAAAAAATAGCTAAAATATTTAATAAACACAAGGAATTAAATGTTTGTTTAAAATAAGATCAATTTACCTGAGAAGCTAATTTGCATAGAGATTGCAAAGCTATTAAGGCTTGTTTTCAGAGAATGTATCTTGTATTAAATTTCTTGTCTTTCTCCACTTAAATTCTTGGGAGCATTCTGCAGAGTTCATGCGCGCGTGGGCCTGCTCAACGGATTAGACAGAGACAAATAAAAGTGAAAGACACAATAAGGCTGTGTAAGTGACAGGATGAATGTACAGGGGCATGTGTGAATTCCATAACATTTACTGTTAAGCCAGGACATGTTCAGACAAAGACGGAGAGGCTAGCTTTAGAAAGAGAAAGAGAGGGAGAGCTCAGTCTCCAACAGGCTCCAACACGCAGGTTTCGACCACAAGGTTCCTCCCAGCACTGAGAATACCAAACCCTGTTATTACCCCCCAAAAAACACACAAGTGTACCCATAAACACATGCTGGTCACCTAATGGTCCAGCAATGTCCATCCATTTAAAGCATTAAACTTGTCCTTCCGTTCCGTTCTGTTCTTGTCATGTATGTTTCTTCATCACTAACATTCTAATGGATTGCAAACGTGACTCTCCAAGGAAACCAAGCACTCAAACAAGTCTTCTGTTTGACGTCAGAGAGACCTCAAAGAACACTTACTACATTCCCATTAGATTAAAAGCTTTTGAGAAGTTTACTGACATGTTGCAAGCCAGATGTCCATGGATCTAATGGTACACAACAATGTCCTTCATATCACATCTTAAATAGAGAGAAAGAGTCTCATTTTCCAGCAAAAATATGTGAACGATTGACATGAGAAGCAAAATTATTGAAAACATTAAGATTTATTTCTTTTAGAGATTGTATCTTGAAATTTTTTTTTCATGCACCACTGTATTTTCTTGAATTATGCATAAAAATCACAAATTCTTTCTTAGATGTATGCTTAAATACACAGGTATGCAAAAATTATTCTCTCAAATAAATTTTAATAAGAATGAAAACCAAATTTTATATATATATATATATATATATATATATATATATATATATATATATATATATATATATATATATATATATATATATATATATATAAAACTTCAATAAAAATAAAAAAAAATTAAAAAATAAAATCCAATTCAATCTTTTTTCTGAAAAAAAACTACTGATTCAGATAAATTAAAGTACTGTAAACCAAAATTTTTTACTTACTTGCATTTGTCTGTCTAACTATGCATCAGCCAAATTAATAAATGCAAATATCGTTGAAATCATAGTAGTGTTGGCGCTGATAGCCTAGTGGACAGTGCACCAAAATATAACGCCGTTGCGTTATGGGAGTCCCGATTTCAAATCCCAGCAAACTACCAAAAAATAATAATAATCATAGTAGTGTTGTGCACTAGAAATGCACCCTTATGACTTCTACTCAACATCCAAAATTCACTCAAGTGACGTGTTTCTTTATGGCCAGGTAATGATGGGTTAACACACACCCGACACATTTTTCTTAGAGAGTGACGTGTTTCTAGTGTTGATTCAGTGTAATTTGGTCATAAATCAGGGAAAGAATTGGAAACTAAATGTGGACATTGACTTAAGAATGTATATTGCTAAATGTCCTCAAAATACCTAATCTGACGAGTGTTTTATTATGTCTCCAGTCCTCTAAGTTGGCAGACTATGCTTACACACACTCACAGACAGTCGCCAGAAACAATACACTGCAAACAGCTGAGTGTGTGATCCTGCTGAAAAGTTGAGCGTAATTAATGTTGAGTGTTTAATCCCTGATACCCTGCCCTATGACTGCAACACACACACACAACTAAGAAGAGGTGTGTATGTGTGTGTTTAAACCTGTCTGTCAGCTCTTTCAGTTCCGCTGGAGCTCCGTTAAACAGGATTTTCCACCTTTATAGCAATGTTTCAATCCAGGATAAAAAAATAAACAGAACTGCAGGGAATATGAATGAATGCACTTGTATCCAACAGAGTGACTTCAATATCAACATAATTTTAATATCAAATAGACATCGTTTATACGCTACATAATTGTAACCATATAATGACCATACAATGTATTCAAAAGGACATCTTCTGTGGCACATATCATAGCATGACCTTCAGAATCAGTCATATTTATAGTTTTATAGCTTTATAGTTGTTGTTGTTTTTTTTAGATTTGTAATTAGCTTTTATTTTTACATCAGTTTTCAGTATTATCTAGATAAATAAAATTAATTGATTTAAAACAATGTACACAGCTTACAAAAGAAACATCAAATAATGTAAATAATATAACTCCATCAATTTCTGGATGAATCAACAAAAATGGCAGCTAACAGCCAATTAAAATTATTATATTTAAGTCAATTATTTAAATAGTAAATGGTTGATCTTTATGAAATTTGGTGCGCATATGCAGATAGCCTTATTGAGGCTATGTACCAAATTTCATGACAATTGACCCTTTGCAAAAAACCCACCCTCCTTAGTTACAGTTGCTATGTCCGACAAGCCATGCCGCTCTTACATTACAAATCATGTTATCATAGAGTGAAAAATACATTGCGGAGCAAAGAGGACACTGACAACACGAACAGCAGGTCACTTCTGGTATAAGACAAGGTGTCAGCTTTCAAATTTTGTAATTTTTTACGAAATTCAGACAATAAATACCATTTTGTGGCTCTTTAATGTGTCGTGACTCGTGACAGATCACTGTAGCGCCTGTATTTTATTTCAGCCGCGGAAAGACATCAATACAATTTTTCAAGTTTAAGTCCACCAAATTTCTATTCTCCTTTTGATTTGTTTGTTGAACCAAATGGCGGATTTGGCGTTATGACTGGTCAGATCGCCTGTCAATCTAGCTCTTTGTGAAGGAGCAATTGGCCACAAGTTGGCGAAATAATGGTCAAGTTTACACATAAATTATAACAGAGATTAGTATTAAAATTTCTGTCCTGTCATTTTTGAAGTCTGATTCACATTAAATATGGTGTGTATCATCTAGAGTGCATCCTGACAAAACATTCACCTCCAGCACTGTGTATTTTAACTCAGCCTTGCTAAAGGATACCACCGGACAACCTTCTGTCAACCCAACCCGACCGAACAAGACAACTAGAGCATTAAGTCCTACAGTAAATCTGAACCAACCCAGGCAGCTTCATTTAAATACCGGTGTTCTGATTGAAATAACATGGCTCCTCGCCTTTATTAGCAGATCAGAGTCTGTCCTTCTAGAGACATTTTCCTTTTCTGCGATAGGAAAAAATGGAAGGGTTCACCTCTGAACGGATTATGATGGTTGTTCAAACATGGTGAGGCACAGTTTGCTTTTTTAGGAGGACATGGAGCAGTTAACCCAACTGAAGGAGCAGCCCGACCACACATAGCTGAAAGCGGTTGACTTTTTGGTTTGGGTTAGCGTCTCATATGAGCATGTGTCTGGCCGACAGCTGTCTACATGTAAAATTCTGAAGAATATGCCATCCCATTCCATCCTCACATGCCTGGGAATATGTCTTATGAATATCTTAAAGCGTATGATCACATGACAGAACAATCTCAGACACAAACAGACTCCTATATACACAACAGACCTAGACATTCCCTAACTAAAATCCTATAATCTAGGTGCTTAAAGCAAAACCACACCAACCAATCAGTTTAACACACACACAAACATACAGTCACGTGAAGGGCTTTTAAAACCCCTTATCTGGTGCCTTTTTTTTACTTTCTAAGTAGTGTTTCTGACCTCCCACAAATATCTCTATGGTTAAAGTTTCAGTTAAGACATAAATGCAAGAAAAAGGCACATTCTCAGAAAAGTTTTTTAAGACCTAATATTTTATTCCCTGAAACTGACCTTTTACCTTGTAAAGACACACACAATATAAATACTTAATATTTATAAAACACCTAATATAATATAAAATATTCTAATATATATAATACATTTAATATTATACTTAAATAATCATATTAAAAATATATCAAATGTAAAAATATAATGCTAAATAATATGATGTAATTATAATGCATTTTTGTCCATTTTGGGCTTTTTTGGGGGGGACTTTCAGTGGCATTTTTGCTCAAGACCTAGGTCAATTTCTGACCCTAGTGATAAATAAATATAAAAGTCTTTCAAAAGCATTTTAATTTATAGATTACGCTATATGTCTCTCATTTTATCCACACACATACATACATAAAAGCAGCTTACCCTGCAGGTCTGTGAGGGTCTCGGCAGTGCTCTGCTGGCATTGATGCCATTTGTGCTTTCAATAGTGTCATTTTGGAGGTTCGAAACGTTTATTTGTGGTGTATCCCCATGTAAAACCGCCACCCAGATACAGCGAGGTTCTGGAGAGCTGCAGTCCACTCCTACTGCATCCTGAAAACACCACTCCTTACCCCCTACACGCGGGCACACAGCAGGCATCGCCAACGGCACCTGACCCGCTGACCGCATCACACATCAACACGCACGGGAGTGTGCAAGGGCTCACAAAAGGACAAGTCGCAATCACAAAGGAACCATTAAGAACTTTCGATGTGGCAATTTTTTTTTTTTAAACTACGATTCAGCTTAAAGATGTGTCCGTTCTCTCCCAAAGAGAGGATGTGGTTTCTGTTGAACATGCCCAAATCTCCTCATATTTCGTTAATCCATGCTGGTGAAACTTCTTAAAGGATTCCGGAGTTAAACTGATAGTTCCATATCACACCGGTGAACTCCACACCTCCCATGCTCACACACACGCACACAGACGAGTGTTACGACCACAGAAGCATATCCAGAGATGAGAGTGATCCAGGATGTGGCCACATACCCCTGTCTGGCAGACCCAGAAGTATGTGTGTGTGTGTGTGTGTAGCGAGCACGTGGCAGTGCTGGCAAGATGTAGATCCAGGGAAGCCGGCTGCAGGATGGAAAAATTAATTAAATCCAAGTTTTTACGCATCGGTTTTCTTCCTCTTTCTTTGCTTCAATCTTTTTTTTTCTTCTATTCCTTCACTTTCTAAACCATTCAGCTCATTCAGTCTTTCTCTCTCCCCACTCTGTCATCTCCTGACAAACTCTAAACTCTGGCTCTCAGTCACTATGAGTGGGCCGGCCCTCCTGCTTTTCTTTTGCTCTCTCTCTCTCTCTCTCTCTCTCATTCATTCAGGTGTCTTTCCCTTTATCACTTCTTCCTGCCTGTATCTATTTGCTGCTCAACAGTTAGCTATTCTTTATCTCACTTGCATACTCTCTTATGGCTATTTCTACTCTTTTTAAATAACCCACAAAATCAAAATCAGAGTTTTGTTGCTTTTAGTCAATGTCTGTTACCATTGAGGTCATGTTCAAGCCAGTTTACACCTAATAATCACTTTGAACACAAAGTGTTTCTTTCGGAACACTCACTATAAATCCTGATGACTCATCCTGCACTGCACAGAATTCCATCCAATCAGATGCTCCCTAGAATGAGAATGCCCCGCCCTCTAATACCAACTGCAACTCATTTTCAGCAATATTTTTTTAAACCTTCTAAACCTTTTTTTTTTTTTTTATTGACAAGGTGACTTTTTTATTGACTTAGACTTATCTGATCCTCTTTTTTGTTTTGTTTTTCCAAATTACATTTCTAAAATAGTCAGAGTTTAAAAGAAATCAGCCAAAAATGACTGAAAAGCTTACAAGGGTTTAAAAAAAAAAATCCCTTCAATATGTAATTAAACTTACTCAAACCAAAACTGTAGGCTAAGGCTTCATTTTCTTTTTGCCATCTCTATCCCTCTGGCTCCTTTTCTTTCTTTATCACAGTCATCTCTACAGTCTCTTCCATCAGCCCTCATTACCGTCTGCCACAGAAAAACTTTTGCGTTTTACCCCTCAGAGCTCTCCGATTTCTGCATTATCTAATCTTTCCATTTCATTTTCATCTTTTTCACTCAATCCTTTGTTCCATCAAGCAAAAGATATGAAAAGAAAAAGTCTGAAGCCATCAGACAGTACTTAAAAAGTCCATGTAGTCCAACAACATGTTGGCTCCGCTGAAACCTGCCGGAGTGCCCAGCGGCTCTGAATGACCATTCGAAACAGAAATCAACAGAGCAGTGCAAAACCTCCCGCTCTCTAAAAGTCCCCTCGGAGAAAGCAAAATAATGGCTCCGTTGGCAAACACAATGAGCCAAAAAACTCTAAAAAGGACAGAAAAACAGTGCTTATTGCTTCTAACTAAAAAAAAGCACAAATGGAGGAATGACTATGGGAAAGAAAAACCAAAAGACTGAGAGAAAAACCCAGAATGGCAGACAAAAAAAAAAAAGAAAAACACAGGGTGCCAGGCACCTCACTGCAGCTGCTCTCTGAGGCCTGACTGAAACAGCTGCTATAAAACAACACACAAACACAATCACACCAACACAACACAAGACACGCACTGTGGCATATCATCTATTAGGTCACATATTGACACTAACACACACACATCCGTGGAAAACCTCACCCAACCGACAGGTCTCTGGTGTGTGTGTGAGAGAGGCAGGCATTTCCTTCTCATTCAACTCCACAACACACACCTGAGATCCGTTACAAATGAGGAAGGACTGGTTTCACCTGCCGCACTGTTAGACGTGTACCGGCACGACAACATACAGCCAGAACAAGTACACAACAATACATGCAGCACAACACACACACGGTTTATCACGCCAGGTGAAGCTGTCATGAATAGACTGCAGATGAAGTCATTCTGAATCATATAAATGCCTCATATTTTAAGTTTACACACAAAAGATACTTATGACCTGAAATATCCTTTTGTGTTATTATGAAAGCATGCATGGAAAGCTTTAATGGAGGAAACAGACATACACACACACACACACGCCTGAGGTGTGTTGGAGATGAAGACACATAAGCTCTAGTAATTAAACATGAATATCAAGACTTCCTGCAGTCTAATCTGAAGCTCATCCTCCTTTTCCTCACCCCTGAAGGAACTAAACAGAACAATAACAATAAGAAGCAAAAAAAGTGAGAGAGATCTCAGTCTCGTATTTGCCAAGACATAAAAGTCTTTAAAGTAATTCTGAACTTTTTTTCCCCATAAGAATTTATGAGCTATGCAATCCACATTAATTTGTATGTCGACAATTCCAGAAGAACATTTTTATTGCTCTGTGGTTACTTTTTTTTTAAGCTAAGAAAATGAAACCAAAAAAATATATATATATATATATAACAGAGAAGATGCGTCATCTTTGTCGCAACTAATTTTCTTATCCTTTTGGTGGTCTTCAGTTATTTTAGACAGATTTGATTGTTTGTTTTTTACTTCAACAAAGTACCACGCACTTGCTATATAAATACACACAAAAAATCATGGCCATGATTAGTAAAAAAAAAAAAAAATCACACTAGTGATTTCCATATAGGAAATGAATGGGAAATATGAAAAAAAAAAAATTGTTACAATATATAGATCATGTCTATTAATAAAATTAAATTATGATGTCTAAAAATACTCAACTAGGGAATACAGTTACTTAAACACTGTATTAATTGATAGTAATTAAAATACTAATAATAATTTTAAAATATTTGTATTATTTGAATGATGCATTTATATAGCGCTTTTTGTGTATTGTGTATTAGTGATGATCTATGACTTACAACAAGTGGAAACAAACACAAAACCAACAAAAAAAAATAAATACACAACCAAAACTAATATAAAACAAAAAAAAAAAAAAAAAAAACACACACACAGATGGAGGCAATATTTTGTGCATCCATATAATGGAACTCCATAGAATCACTTCTGCGGAATACTGCCCATTTTTTTCTTCTGAGCTACTTTATCTACAAAAACACAAACAGCACTGTAGAGCCCTCATGTTTAAACAGACTGGAGCTGTGAAAGCTACCTGAGCGGCAGATGTCTGATCTGCACATGTTCTGATATGAGCTAATCCCTTTCATCCTCATACAAACATGGCTGATTCATTTATCAACACATGCTGATGGAACAGATACTCTAAACCAGAGGAACTCAGCTCATGGGTCACGCATCTCTTCTGACAAAGTCTCAAAAAAATGCTTTATGCAAAAATAACCACACAACATATAAATCATATATGCTTATATCTTCATAAAAGCACACATGCACGCTCGCTCATGCACTTTTTAAAAAGGATGTAGTCTGTCCCCTGCTGGTCACATGAAAATAAACAGTCTGCATTCATACAGACTGGCACTAAAGTATGAATGAGAGCTGCAATGACAAACGCCAAGCTAAGATCAGTTCACACAGCACAAAATAAACACAGCCACATCTGTATGTGTATAACGTGTGCTGATATTGAGTATCAGCTGTTTAAATGAGGCCTCGGTGAGCGTATGGCGATACAGAGACAGGAGATAAAGGAGATATGTCAAAACCATCTGGTCCCAAGGGCATTAGATAGCAGAACACAGTCTAGACCCACTTTAATCTGACTTTACTGAGTGTGTGTGTGTGTGTGTGCATGTTTTTGTGTGTGTGAAAAAGAAAAAAGAAAAAAAAAAACACTCTGGTAGTTTAAACTGGTTAATTTTAGCTGTAATCTTCAGCAAAGCCGTTGACCAATAAATAGGCTGCAGACCTGAAGCAAAAGCAAGGGTTGTAGCGAGAAGAAACCACCAACAGATGGCAGCACTACAGCACAAGCGTGTTTACATGTATGCAGTATGTGCCTGAAACCTATACAGAGGTACATTTTAAACAAAAGTTAACCTATTTACAAACATAACAAACTGAAATTAAATCAAAAAATGAAGAACTAGACTTGCATTAAAGGAACATCAGGCTAGGCACATATTGCACTCATATGTATATTAAAGGGATAGTGCAGCCATAAATGAAAATACTGTAATCTTTCACTAACCCTCATATCAGTTCAAACATGTATGACTTTATTTATTTCATAAAAATATAGAAAAGAATATTATAGAAGATATTCTGAAGAACAGTTTTGGTTACTATTATCGACTTCCACTGTACTGAAAAAAAAAAAAACAGACACATTTTGAAAAGTAATATTTACATTACAAAACAACCGAACTCACTCTCCAACCAAAAAACAAAGTGACTAAAACTTAAAATGAAAAATGCTGTACAATGGTCAGTTTCATCAACGTCATGAAATATATCTCACTTAAATTTGCTCTAGGTCACTATATGGCATTATGGTTTCCTTGGACGGAAGTCTGAAACTAGTTTCCTTCAGAGTAAAAGTTACTGACTGGGAAAGTGTGGAAGAAAGGCCAGACAGAAATTCTCAAATGCAAATTAGCTAGGCATATTTATTAAGGATAAGTAGGTAAGTATGACTTTTTTCTTTTTATTAAAGAAATGAATACACTTATTCAGCAATGATGCATTAAATTTACAAAAAGCGACAGTAAAGACAGCATTTTCAAATAAATGCTGTTCTTTTGAACTTTACAAAATTATCATGGTATCTAAAAAAAATATTCAGCAGCATAACTGTTCATCGTTTCATAATAATAAATGTTTCTTGAGCAGAAAATCAGCTTATTAGGTTGATTTCTAGAGGATCATGTGACACTGAAGACTGGAGTGATGATGCTGAAAATTCAGCTTTGCATCACAAGAATAAATTACATTTGAAAATATATTAAAATAAAAACTGGTTCTTTTAAACTGTAATAATATTTCACAATATTACTGTTTTTACTATATTTTTTATCAAATAAATGTAGCCTTGGTGAGCATACTTAAAAAAAAAAAGCATTTAAAAAATCTTACCAACCACAAACTTTTGAACAGTAGTGTCAACTCACATAAAAGTGCACATGTAACTTCTAAATGTAAACATGTACACAAATCTGACACGGGGCCTGAAGGGGTGGAGATGAGTTGTGTATGTGTCAGATACCTGAAGACATTCTCCTCACCAGCACCCATCTCAACACTGACCCCTTTTAAGTCAACTGTGAAATTGTTCTGCTCTAAAAATACATCCTGTATGGCTCTGAACGTTCCTGTCTGTGTGAATGGTGTGTTTCAGTGTGTGTGGTTTCCCTTCTGCATTGCTGAATTCCACATCAGTGCAGCTGCTTTAACAACCCCACCCCGTCACCACGGCGACCGTGCCTCCTGGCCACCATCAAAGTTTCCACAATCCAGAGGCTTATGGGGCGCAAAGAAACAACAGCAACTTAAACTGGATGTTCCTGTAACCACGAGCCAGATCATTTATCAGGGTGGAGTTTGTGTTCTTGTTTATTAAAGCAATAACTTGAGATAGATTTCTGTGTTGGAGTGTTATGAATAAGATTCTCTGATGTACACACTACACACACACACACACACACACACACACAAATTAATATTTCAGCCATTTAACCAACTAAAGTTCTCGAAGGCTTAACAATTTTTCACCGCCAGAAATTATTAGTCACTACAAACATTGTAAAGTAGGGATGCACAATATATTGGTATCATATGGCTTATTAGACAATATTAGATATATTTTAATTCAGTATCAGTCATTATTTTAAATAATTGTCCATGCTCATTTTCCCTATTTTTAATGTTACATTCCCATTGCCTTCATCAAAAAAAAAAAAAAAACACCTAAAGTTCATCTTTAAAAACACTAATTTAATAATAGTACAAAATATGCATAAAATTAATTATAGCCTTGCCATATCAGACTAAATTTTACATCAATGCATCCCCATTTTAAAGAAAACTGCCATTCAAACAGACAACCTTTTTAAAAAGCTTTGGGCAGCTTGCTTGATCATGTGTAATGGTGGTATTTAATTTTTCATTGCTATTTCTGAGCGCTTCAGCATGAATGCATCATTAAACTTCAATGACCAGTGAACAAATTCCCTTATTACCGTAATGTTTGCATAGGTTTATAGTTTCTAAATGGAGATCAGAGCCCAACAGCCACCAAGATTGCAATATTTAAAAGCTGTTTTGTGAAAATACATTCAAATATTGAATATATGAAAGATGTTAATATGAAAGACTTTTAAAACAATTCATCAAAAGCAAATATTTCTAATTAAGATATCCCCTATCAAAGGGTTAATCAATAAAAAAATGTCACCATCTTTTGAATTCCCTTTACAATAAATTTCCACCTCTAATGCCTAGACACCCACTCTTCGTTAAAATCATAAGCCATTCTGCAGAGAGAGGGGCTTGTTGTGGTCAGCGCCCTCCCTCTCAGGACTGGGCCCCTTCACTTCACTCAACCTCTGTGTCATTAGCAGATGTATTAAAGATAAATTACAATGTTGGACTGCGAGGATGACGTGTTTCTTCCGTGTGTGTGTGTGTGTTCACATCTGTAGAAATACAGTGTGGACCCCAGTGCCTGAAACTCAAACCTCCACTGGGATGAAAGCAATGACTAGAGGAGAGGAAAAGAGAGGAGAGCCAGATCATGGTCCTGCAAAGCAAAACCAAATTTTGACAGCTTAAGATGACTAAGCCATGACCCTAGTGGTCAGTTCAAGATGATTCATGCTGATCCTGCTGTATTATTTTTGCTACACCTGCCAATGACGAGTGATTTGAAAAATGTAAATTTACAATAATATTTTCCTGGTCATCAAATTGTTTTCACGATATTCATCACCATTTAAAAGTTTGTAGTATTTTTTTAGGAAATTAATAATTTTATTCTGCAAACAAATTGATCAAAAGTGCCAATTAAGAAATTACACACTTTTTTAACTTTCGATTCTTTAAAGAACTTTTTTTATTTTTTTTAACCTCAATTTCCACAAAAAAATACTGAGCAGCACAACAGTTTTTATCATTGACACTAATAAGAAACAGCAAATCATCATATGAGAATGATTTCTGAAGGATCATGTGACACTAAGGACTGGAGTAATGATGCTAATAATTCAGCTTTGCATCACAGGAATAAATGACATTTAAAAAATATTAAAATAGAAAACAGTCATTTTAAATTGTAATAATATTTCACAACATTGCTGTTTTCATGGTATTTTATATCAAAGAAATGCAGGCTTGGTAAACATAAGAGACTTCTTTAAAAAAAAAAAAAATTGTACACATTATATTTGTGTCCCTATTACAATATAATTATTTTGCTGTTGTTTTGTGTGTGTGTGTGTGTGTGTGTGTGTGTGTGTGTGTGTGTGTGTGTGTGTGTGTGTGTGTGTGTGTGTATGTTTGTGTATCTGGTATTTATCATGTTATGGGGACCAAATATCCCCACAAGGATAGTAATACCAGTAAACTAAATTTTGTCCTTGTGGGACCATTTTTTGGTCCCCATGAGGAAACAAGCTTATAAATTAAAAAAAAAGAAAAAGAAAAAAAAAAACTAAAAATGCTGAATATTTCCTGTGAGGTGGTGTAGAGCAATAGAAAATACAGTTTGTACAGTATAAAAACCATTATGCCTATGGAATGTCCCCATAAAACATGGAAACATGACCTCTGTGTGTGTGTGTGTGTGTGTGTGTGTTTTGTGACAAATGCTCATGTCGTCTTTCAACCTCATAACTCTGCATATTTTGTCACCTCATACAGTTCTGGAGAAAAAGAACTTTGCATGTCCTGGATGTTTTCATTAGTAGACTAGGTTTTGATTTCAATAACAGAGAGGGTCCAATTTTCATTCTTACAAGCTGATATAAACAATGCGTTATGTTCCTAATAAAGTATTCAGCCAACTGGCAGCTACCTTTATTCACTTGCCAAAGTCCATTTTCTCACATTAGCCACTTGCCAAGTGTTAATTCTGGACCTTAAATTCAAATACAAAGCAGGGACTTGGGAATATTCCAGTAGTGCCCCCCGAAATCATCCAGACGATGGCACTCAACCGTAACAGAACAGCCCCTAGGAGCTTCCAGCCCGGCTCTGAGCCGATAACAGCTCATTAGAAACAGATATCAGCCCTCTGTGGGTTTTCTGACTCAATCCCAAACAAAAAAAAACATCACAAATACACCCATAAACACCCAATGACACACATTCTCACATAAACACTCATAACGTGCCAGATATTATTTTGAAAATCATCCATGGTTCTCACTATCAACCCACCTGTGCTCTCTTTCCTCTTTATAAGGACTGTGCCGTGATACAGTCTGCGTGTGTGTGTGTGTGTGTGCGTGCGTGCGTGCGTGCGTGTGAGAGAGAGTGAATGGGTTCTTGGAAAGGTGTATTGTCCCGCTGGCCTCTTGATGTTGCCATGTGAGATTCATGTTAGCAGAACTGGCCCAGGAGTCACGCAAATGCTGATTACAGATGTGGGCAGCACTTCCTGCTCTCTCCTTCGGTGTCTTATAGCTGACGGGGAATTTTTTTTTTGCTGGAAACCTTATGACAGTCTCTCGTTACTCTTGCGGAGCCACTTTTTTCACTACAGCATCAATGACATGGAAGAGGGTCCATTTTGAGCGATATATTTCAACAGTTATTCAGCCGGGATGAATTCAATTCATCAAAGATGATAGTAAAGACATTTATAATGTAACAAATGTTTTCAAATATTTAAATTTTAAAAGCTTTATTGTCTATCCCCAGTGGAGAAGAAAACTGTCTTCAGACAAACAAGCAGCACACATAGTCCTCACGACAACAAACTATATTACATCACAAAAACACAACTAAAACAATACATTAAAAAAATTATTTTAAGATCCTATTTAAAAAATACAAATGGCAGTTGGAATAAACGTCTTATACTTGGCTCTTTATACCATCTGCCGGATGGAAGTAGTTGAAAAGAACTACACAGAGCATGTCTCCCACAATAACAGAGGCTTTTCTTTTTAGTGCCACAGCGAAAAGATCAGTGAGAGGTGTTTGTCTCTCACCAATTATTTTACTCGCCACATTTATAATCCTTAACAAGTCTATTTTTGCTTTTAACAGAGAGAGAGAATTAAACCAGGACACAATATTAAAAGTAAGAACAGATTCGATAAGTGATTTACAGTATATACAACAATCAGAATATCCTTTTCAATGTTAAAACGCCTCCGTTTTCTCAATAAGACTAGACGTTGATAAGCCTTTTTAAAAACATTATCTGAATGCTTATCAAATAAAAATTGGGAGTCAATCTCAGTACCTAAGTGTTTAAAAGATCCCACCTGTTCAACTTCCTTTCCATTAACTAACAAAGGTTCACAGAGCACTCGTATGTTATTAGCCCCACAACACATTTCTGCAGAGAACTCTCCTCTGTCCAAAACTTAACAAAATTGACAAAACTGAGGTATCTAATGACTGAATATACTGTACGTGTACACCAGCGTCAAATTGGCAGTAACACAGGTCATTTCATTTATAAATAGAAAACAGAATTGGTGATAAAACACACCCCTGAGGAAGGCCAGCATTTAAAACCACATTCTCCGACTTTTTCCCCATTTACTAATACATGCTGTGGACGGGCCCGTAAAAAACGATTAATCTATTAGTTTAATTAAATAGTTTAATTAAAACTATTAATCTATATTACTCTATAAAACTATTAATAAAATAAATGCTGTATTGTTAGCTTTGTATTCATCAGAAAATCCTGAAAACATTAAAAATAATAATCAGAAATGTTATTTGAGCAGCAAATCAGCATATTAGACTGATTTCTGAAGGATCATGTGACACTGAAGACTGGAGTAAAGATGCTGAAAATACAGCTTTGCATCATAGAAATAAATTACCTGAACTTGCCTTGTCATAAAAAAATATAATAATAATTATCTGATATTTTAAGTGACCTTGACACACAGTTGTGAGGATCTGCAGGCCTCCTCATCACCTCCATCATTTTTTTTATTTATTTAATTTATTTAATAATTTTTTCATGACTTAACAGACCCAGATAAAAACATCACTTGTGTAAATTCTGATATTCTTTGTAGCTTATTCTGGACACACACACACACACACACACACAAAACCTGCCCACTTTGACTGTCTGACAGATATGTAATGAAATAAACCAATTTTGCTATATATTTTTGAAAGCACCATTGCATCATAAGCATACCTATGATCACTAATCCATTTCCTAAGCTCACTATTGAGGAACTCCTCCGACCTCTCAGCTACACTCCTGTCAGACCTACACAAGCAGCTGAGAGAGAGAGAGAAGATGACTGGAAGGAGGAAGAGGGAGGCAGAGACATGTGTATTCATAGATTTCATCTGAGGGATAACCAAATAAGGCAACAGACTGATCTTGAGAAAGAAAGTCACTGAAAAGATAGACAGAGGAGACAGAGGTATGGTGGAATGTTAGTGGTGGAAATAACAAACAACAGCACGTCCAATAAAAAAATACAAGCTAGAGAGGATTCAGTGATAAAGAAAGGTCATGAATTGCTGAGATTTGCTAAAGGGGTCATATCATGGAAAGCTGAGCTTTCTTTGGTCTAAGAGTTTGATGTAGTATTACACTGGCATACTTTAATGTTCACGAAGCAAAGCTCCTTAACCAGTCCATTCAGTCTTTATGGAAACTAAGCTTCAAAAATGGGTCATTCAGAAATCATGATGATACTGACGTCACAATCCATGAGCACTTTAACATATGACCACACGTTTGGCCCAGACTGATGAGAAACACGTATGTGGAAGTTTCCTGCACTCCTTTCAAAGTCGGATGTGGGATATTCCTACTTTACATTTCCTACTTACAGGCATAAAGTCGTCCCACTGGCCAATGCTTGGAAAAAAGAAACAAAATGGCAACACAACTGTTAACTTTGCAGGTCAAGAAAGAAGAAAAAGCTGAATCTAAATGTATAATTTTCAAAAGACAGACTCATTTACCATGTTTTACCCAACTGTCTCTGGAGACATTTGCTAAGCAGCATTTTTGTCATGTAATGTAGGACTCACTTTGACTCGCTGATGTCAATTAAAACGTTATTGTTAATCTTTAATTGTGTACATCTACCTAGGGGCTTGTGACCAAAAATACAGCCAAAACAGCAATATCACAAAATAGTATTACAATAATTAAACTTTTGACCTATTTAATGTATCCTTGCTGAATAAAACTAGTAAGTTATTTCAATATATATATATAAATTACAGACCTCAAACTATCAAACGGTGGTGTTCATCTGCATCTTTTTGAACTCTTGACTTCAACATGAGTTTCTGAGTTTGACGTTGAACTTCAAGTGCTGTTTTATTGCATGTTTGTAAGCAGGACACTGCAAATTCCAACCAGGGGTCATTAACATGTTTTAAAGGCACATTAACAAACAATATTATTAAAAAAATGTTGAAAATGCTTGTTTAAATTAAATGGTTTGATGCAAAATAACATGGACCAACATTATAAGTAGACCCAAGAGGAGAAAAAAAAGTGTAGAATATGGTTCCTTTAAGAATTAAAACATGAATTTCTGATGGATACAGTAACTAATGAAGAATATGACAGGAGCGGGTAGACATGCGAGACAATGAGATAAATGAGTTGTGTTATGAGAGTTGTCCTCCCTGCCCTCGGGCCGCTGCTGTGTTACCCTACGCTCACATTATCTCTTCATCAGCCGCTCCAGCTAGGCAAGTCCCAGGCTCCAATCCCGGCCTGCCTGCCTAGACACGCTTCCCGAGGGAAAAACATCTTATCCCTTAACAGACTCAGAGAGCGGGATGTTTGTGCTTACAGGGCAAGAGTTGAATGTTCAATCATATACAAAATGTGAGCCTGTTAAACTGTGTATTTGTTTACAAATAAGGATAAACATGATTCTGAGGTCAACGAGTTTGAAAGTTGTTGAGGAAAAACCAATAAACTCATTCAATCCAAAACACAAAGATGCACAAAAAAAGGCTGACAGCACATGGGCTGTGATAAAGACTAACTGGCCTTGTTCCACCATCTTGGCAGAAGAATAAAATCACAGCTAGTGTTTCAACAAATTGTTTTGATTTCATTATTTTTTCATTCACTAACATAAAGTACATGCCTGCTGTGGTGCAAGCAAACAGCATTTGAGTGCCAGATGTAAAGAAGAATTTAATTGGTTGGACTTATCGTATAAATGACTCAAAAGTTGTGCTGAACAAGTTTAATGAACCATCTCAATGAACAAAGTGTTAAATATGTGAACAAGCAAAGCAAACTGAGGCATCTAACTGAAGACCAAGGATCTCCTGATGGACTGAATGTGGGTTTGGTATGTGAATTAATTTCATCATGACCAAATAATTGACCAATTTATAAAGTAAATAAAAATGACTGATAATAACCATGCACATTAAAATGAATAAAGATGTTATTTAAAATCATAGTCCATTATTTAGGCTATTGTTGATTATCTAAAGCTTGACTATTGTCAAAAAGTTGCCAAATTTGTAGAATAGATGAAGAGAAATTGCTTATGATGCTAAAATTAGTAGATCTGCAGTCATGCAGATTTTAATAAAGAGCAGTAAAACCTGGTTTGGTCGTGAATCTTTTTTTTAACAAATCTTAATGAATCTGTTTGAACTAATTTGTTAAGTGAATCATTCCCTTATTATAGACAGACTGGTTCTACTGATGTATTGACATAACAAACAGAAAGGATCACTGAACAAATCTTTTCAGTAAAGATAATTCAAATCTCTGGAATGAATAAACTCTGGACAATGACCTCATGCCCAATGAGTTATAGCTAAACACACAATCTGATCTGTCTTCTCTTCCTTCCTCTCTCTCGCTCGCTCTCTCTCTTCCACACACACACCAGCTGTGTACCATCAACAGGCTGAGCTGCATTAGCTGCTGTGTTCTGCTGAAAGAGGGAGTCATTGTGTGAATCTCCTCACAGCACAACAGCCCTGTCCCCTGCCCAACTATTCCTTTAATTCTGCTCTCAGCTCCCACTCTCTCTCTTTCAGCGGGGCACACTGGAATGTACTCCAGTGGGATGAGAGGCATTTTCATCATACTTACAAAAATTGCCCTCTGCCCACTCTGTACTGACAGAAATGGAAAGTTTTGGCTTTTGCTCTGTTATTACAATCAAATGTGCAAAAGGTTTCTGGGCTAAAATTTTCCAAAATTGTTGAAAGCTTATATATGTATATATATATGTTTGTGTGTGCGTGCATTGTGTATGTATGTATGTATGTATGTATGTATGTATGTATGTATGTGCGTGTGTGCGTGTGTGTGTGTGTGTGTGTGTGTGTGTGTGGTGGGTGTGTATATATATATATATATATATATATATATATATATATATATATATATATATATATATATATATATATATATATATATATAAATATAAAATAGCTGTTACACTTATTATGCATAGATAGATAGATAGATAGATAGATAGATACTAATATGCTCTTGTGTAATCCCAGAAACATTGTAAAACTTTTTTTTTAGGGCAAATATCTGGCAACCTATTTTTATAGCGTAGCAAAGCGCATTAAAGATACACTGACTGTAATGATTTCTCATTGTAGAAAACCATTATTTGAAACAGTTTTATATGAAGTATAACATTACAATGCAGGATATGTCTGAAATTAAGACAACCACCCTATTTTACAGCAGTAACTGTAAAAAGAACCATTTTAGTAGAAACAATAGTTAATGTGTTACGTTTGTGTAAGGAAAACTAGTATGAATGACATCCACCCAACATAAAACGCATATACACAAACATGCGTGCAAAAAGCAAACTCATGAGTCCATCAGTCAGATGAGCTGCTCATAGCGATGGGTGGTCAAGGTTACCGGGTCACTGTCAGGGCTATTCCCATCAAACACAGGTCACTGGATTGCCTGCAGTCTACCGAGACCGAGAGTTACATGACTAACAAGAGCTCTTCTGTAATGGTTCATCAGGTTCACTTTAGGTTACAGAGACAGGCAGGGGGAGAAAGAGAGAAAGAGAGAGAAAGAGATCAATAAGCAGCCATTATGTGAGTGCTGTCATCCACTGGGAACAGAGGTGGAGGCCAACGCCCATCTGGGGCTCTGCATTCAACATCTAAAGCCTACAGCGATCATTCTTCAAATACAGTCCAAATAATACCGCAGTGAATAGCAGCATACTGCTCACACATGTTTTATAATGTGCCCCTGCATTTCTATACGATGAGTCAGCGATATCTGAAGGGTGGAGCGCTTGAGCAGTGTATCTCGGTGCCGTTTTAAATAATGCATGTCACAGGAAGCCACTGTTGTGCTGTTGATGAGAACTGTTCGATTAGTTCAGTTATCAATTGTTATTCTCTTCTTCTGTTTGTATGAACCACTGGTGGAGGGTGTGTGTCATCTCGCCCCACCCAGACCATCAGGCTTCTCAGAAAGGAAGCCTTTCTAAATTTGGGTTAGTAGCGTCATGGATCGGTGTACAGCAATTCCTGATTCACCGCACAATTTCCCGAACTCATGGAAATAGTGGCATGAGATGAGAGAGAATCTAAAACACTCTCCTCTGTGTCAGTCTGACCAATCGAAATCCTGGATCACTCTTAATGAACATTTTTTAGAACTGATTTGAGTATCTTCTAAAAGGAGTTCTATCAGGCTATCTTTGCATCTATCCTCTTTCCTTGTCTCTTTTTCCATCCATCCATATTTGTGACCCAGGACCACAAAACCAGTCTGAAGTAGCACGGATATATTTTTGTAGCAATAGCCAACAGTACATTGTATGGGTCAAAATGATCAATTTTTCTTTTATGCCAAAAATCATTAGGATATTAAGTAAAGATCATATACCATGAAGATATTTTGTAAATTTCCTAACATAAATATATCAAAACTTCATTTATGATTAGTAATATGCATTGCTAATGCCTTAATTTTTACAATTTTAAAGGCGATTTTCTAAATATTTTGATTTTTTTTTGCACCCTCAGATTCCAGATTTTCTAATAGTTGTATCTTGGCCAAATACTGTCCTATCCTAACAAACTATACATAAATGGAACGCTTATTTTATTCAACAAATTTATACTAAAAAAATGACTCTTATGGCTGGTTTTGTGGTCCAGGACCACAACTGTATCAAACCTGATGATCATGCTCTTCTGCATGATTTGATGTGATCCAAAAAGCAACTAGAAGAACATCTGACCTTCTGTACAAAGAGTGATGATCAATGTCACTCATTTACTTATTAGATTAGTGACCTATGCATTGCAGAATGTGAAATGTTTCTTATTTTATTTCCTAACTAACTTACAGTTTTAACATTTTAAAAATCACAGCTTTTCAAAATGATTATAGACATTTAGACCGCACTGAATATTGGCAAGGACACATTAAATTGATCAAAAGTGACAGTAAAGATATAATGCTAATAAAAGATTGTACTTTAAACAGGCTTAAATGTTGTTCTCTTTAACTTTATATACATCAAAGAATCCCATCAAAAATGTGGCATGGTTTTCACAAAAATATGAAGCAGCACCATTGTTTTCAACATTGATAATAAATGTTTCTTAAGCACCAAATCAGCTTATTAAAACGATTTCTGAAGGAAAATGACACTGAAAACTAGAGCAACGACTGCTGAAAATTCAGCTTTGCATCACAGGAATAAATCATGTTTAAAAATTCATTAAAATAGAGAACATTTTCTTTAAATTGTACTAAAATTTTACAACATTACTGTTTTACTGTTTTTTTTTATCAAATAAATGGCAGTGACCATAAGAGACTTCCAAAATATATATATTGGACTTCCAAAACATTAACAAAAAAATGCACCAAACCAAAAGTAGTGAATATAGAATGAAACAACGAGAGTGAGTTGAGTGTGTAAAGCAGCTCCGGAGGCCTGTGTGATGATGTTTCAAACAGTGTCTGAGTGCTAATGGACCTCTACTCTCACATTCACCCTCTCCTCTCTCATAGACCTAAACATTATGTCTGTAGATTTGCACACATTCTCTCTCTCTCTCTCTCTCTCTTTCCATACTACAAGTGATTGTGAAGGGAATGTCAAAATACATAAGACAAGAAAGGCCAGGAAGCACAAACTGCTCATGTACAACCGCCAGGCTTGAATCAGACCTTCTAGGCTGACTCTTCTGATGAATTAGCAATGAATTGCATTTTTAAAGCAGCGGGGGAAATCACAGTTGTGTAATGTTTCTTTGCATGATTAATAGATCATGCAAATTAAATAACTAGATAATTACATAATATAGATCATGCTATAATTAAGTAACAGACTGACAAAACAATTGTTCTGAATGTGTTCATTGGAGTCTGCGTGCGTATGACTGACTGCTTTGATCTGATGTTTGTGAACACTAAATGCAGTCTGCTGATCTCTCTAAATGAAGTGAGGTGTGTTCTCTTGTTCTTTTCTCTCTCCATCTTTCTTCCTCTCCTCTCTGCCTAACCGCTTTGTGATAATTGAATCAGGGTTCAATTAGGCATGACTGGGAGAGAGAGCAGCACATTCACTCACTCTCTCTCTCTCAAACACACACACACACACACACACTCGTACCACACCCTCTGAGCAAAACAACACCAGACTATATTTATCAAGTGTATTTGGGACCATAATGAGAAAATAGCATCTGTCTTTAATCTCCCTCCCTGATCTTTTTTCGTGTTCTCTGTAAATATTATCTTCCCTCTCTCTTTCTCTGTGTGGGTTGGGGACATGTCACGGGAACATTCATGTCACATTAACACACAAACTCAATTCCTCACATAAATTACTTTACCGTCACTCTGTGATTATTATGCCACTATAATATTATACCTTTTATGAAAAAAACAAAAAACAAAGAACAAATCAACAGCCCTGATAGGTCTATTAACATACAGAATCTCTGAAACATTAAAACGAGTGTCAAGTATTCAAAATAAAGATACAACAATCCCATTTTTCAAACAAAACGCCTCACAAAAAAACGTTTGTCAGGTTTCAAATGCTTAAAAAAAAAGTGCACATGGAAAGCTTGTACCTCTGAGCTGGACATTCGTTAGTTCAGAAACATAACGTAATGGAAGTAGTCTAAACTAAACAAAAGAATTATATGGCTAACCCAAATAACTACACCTGAATTCAAAATGCTGAAACATTATCACTTATTTATAGTATCGCAGCTCTTTTTTTTTTAAAGCAAACCATTAAATTTGAGTGATTTTAACTTTACAGCATTCACTACAGACTTGTCTTATGCTCAATGACCTCTGAATATAGATTATAGCTAAATAACATGTCTAAATCAGCATCTAAAAAGGGTCCAATAAAAGAGCAGAGGAAAACCTCTGACTGTAAAACAAGAATTATGACACAGAAAAGATCTGAGACGTACAATAAAGCTATTGCCCTGGGTGATGTTGTAATGAGCGGGTGCACACCCAAACACACATGGACACACACATACACACTCTCTCACTCAGATATACAGTGGTTTACAAATAAACGGTTCCTATTTCCCTCCTCATAAATAAAAACAGACATATGAAGACAAGCAGCCTGCTGGAGAGAGACATGTCCAGAAAGAAAACAGACAACTCATTTTCTAGGTTTAAAACCGTCAGTAGTCAAGCAGATCAGACAGCATCAAAGTCATTTAGAAAATTATTTTGACTCTCAATTTATGTAATATCTATACTAGAAAACACTGAATATTTGATATTGTGATATGTGATATTATAATGTGATATTAGGGTATAAATCAATAATCAGTTTCACCTATATCAGTTCTTTAATATCTATAAATATCTATAAATTCAGTTGTTTTAAATAATAATAATAATGTACTGTTGGAATAAATTATATAACTTTCTATGTAACAGATATTTTTACATGCTATAAATGGAGAAAAAAAGTTTTAAGTAATACCAGTTTATTAACTTTTACATTTAATAATCACGAAAAGTCTGTTCTGCACATTAGACATAAAAAAGGTTCTGTATGATGAGCATTTTCACTTAAACTTTATCGTTTACCACAAAAAAAAACAAAAAAAACTCTGAGATATTTATGCACAGAAAACAATATCAACAGACTGAACTCGTGATTTTGTAGTTAAATCATTGATAAATACGTGAGTGACTTGTGCACTGATTGATTGACAGGCTGTGCAGCTGAATCCTGAGCTCACCAGCGTTGACAACAACAAGAATGTGATTTGTATCTTACAGTACGACCATTTCAGTCGTTTATCACGGTGAATACACGCTTCATAAGCTGCCGAGGGGTAAAACGCGCTCATTAACCCAAGCGCGCGGTTAAAAAGAGTTCCTGTAGTAGTAGCGGTGTCATCTGTTTGTAGCCACGCTACTTAATCCTCTTAGGAAATCATGCTCTCTGACTAATACAACACTAGTGTTTACCACACACACAACGACTTCACACAAACATTTGCGGAGCATCCGCTGCGCAGTGCGCTTTGAGTTATAGTGAGGAAAAGTCTTGCACTTACTTCGTGTTCTGGATACGGAGGTATTCCAACAAGGCAAAATGCAACTCCATTCATTGGACAGCTTAACTTGTTTTCCAGGGGGATACCGAGAGGGGGTTTGGGGGGGGCGGGGGGGTCGCGAGATGTGTATAAAATAATTCTGCTTTGAGCGATTTATCATGGACCGTGGCTTTCACATATCCAGTTTTCTTCCGTCCTCTCGCCTCTTTCCCGTTGTTTGGGCTGCCCGCTGTGCCCTCCCTCTTCCCTCGCCCCGATGCAAATCCGTTCAGTTCCTCCACTGGCCTGTCCCACTACAGCACGACACGCTGCCTTCCTCTGTGTGTGTGGTAACGAGTGGCGCGCGGCGCGTCCTCTAGCGGCTATTACGCGAAACGCCGCTTCGCGTTTTCGTTCGGAAACTGTGACGTAGCAGGACGCGTGACGGGCGCCAGAGCGCGGTGCGTTCAAGGCCAGGAAAACAAAGCCCTCTTTGTACCCAGATAAATAGATAGACGGGAACGAAAAGACATAACAGAAAATAGGAAGGTGAGTAAAGTATGCGCGTGTAGAGAGAAAGATACAACTGCTTTAAAGGCTTTATATGGTAATAGCAGCAAGTTACAGAAATGAGCATGGTAAAGTGATGGAATCAGATGATAATAGCGTGGTATTAAATGATTAGTATGAACAGTGGGTTTTATATGTGTCTTTCGCCAGTGTTCTTGGGCTACCATGTAAAAATCACATTAAATACATTTCAGTATCATAATAGGCTACATAAATGATACATTCAGTATCATCATGTTACATTTGCATATGGTTATTAATGGTGTAACCATGGTACATGTCCAAAACACACTGTCAAAAAAAAGTAACTTTATAGCTTATGTAGCCTAACAGCCATTCTTTCCCAAGAGGAACAAATGTAGCATTTTAACCTTAAAGGGTAAAAAATGTTTTTTTCATCTTACTTGGTCAAAAATTAGAAAACAACGTTTAAAAAAAAAAATCTATATATATAAATATATAACAGCTTAAATACAAATTTCATTAATAAATGACTAAGCATCAACTCTGCATATTAAATATAAAAATTACCTGTATAAATAATAAATTAATATTAAAAAATAAAGTAATTTTACACTTAAAGTTTATTGTTTGCCATAAAAATATTTTAAAGCTATATTTTAAAATATATACCGCAAATGCACAGTAAACATACAACACATGAACACTGAAAACATGATTTTATAATTATTAGTAGTTGACTTGCACTGATTGACAGACTTGCACTAAAACCATGGTTACTAAAAACATGGTATTACCATGGAATTTTTTTTAGTGTTTATTCTGGCTCGTACTGACTCATCAATGGTTTACTAAAGAGAAATCATGGCAAAAATAATTTTCTCTGAAAGAGTGACACAACATGGGATGTTTATGAATCATGCATGGAGGGAAATGAGAGCTGGAGAGGTCAGAGGTTACAGATTGGGAACTACAGCCAATGCAACCTGCAGAATGTGATGATTAAACATAGGGGCTTCAGTCTCTGCAGGTCACGCTGTGGTCATGACAGATCAATCAACGAGATGCAGGCAAACAGACAAGCAAATGTAGTATTGATTTAAAGGCCACTGCTTCATTTTACCACAGAAAAATGCAATGCAGGATTTAAATTTCTTACTTAGAAACAATGAATAAAAATAGCTCACAAAAGCATTCATGTTTGTGTTTTTCTGTCTTGACTTCCTTGAAGAACTGAAGCTGCCTGTCTTTGGTATGTTAGTTTGATTTGCGGGAAGACTTGGGTGTGAAATGACTGTCAAGTAAATATACAGTAGGAAGTCGACTCAAGCTGGCTCATTGTTATTGGCTGACCGGCGGCACATTGACAAAGCTGCCTGGAGACATGGCAAACAGTGACCTCACTTCTGTGCTTGCTTAGATCAAGTTAAGAAACTCATTGGTGGAGTACATTAGGTCACAGCGGGACAAAGACAAAACAAAACCTTTCTTTTGAATGCAGACTTGTTGATTAAACTGAACTATATTGAATTGAAGAGTTAGGGAGTTCTGGAAAGCTGCAGACCATCAGCCAGCACCTTAAAGGGGTCATATGACATTGCTAAAAAGAACATTATTTTGTGTATTTGGTGTAATGCAATGTGTTTATGCAGTTTAAGGTTTAAAAAACACATTATTTTTGTTTCTCCTCGATGCCCTGCCTTCTGAAACTCTGATTTTTACAAAGCTCATCGTTCTGAAAAGTGCTGTGTAAACATAAAACCATGTCTGCATTTGTGCTCAGAGAAACGACAGACAAAACAAGCCTACTCTACTGCTCAAAACTCACGTTTGAATCATCAGTGGCAAATTATTTAAATATGTAAATGTACTTACAGGCTGTGAGTCAGAAGCGCCAGACTGTCCTTGCAAAGTTGGAATTGCCCCACTTTATAGAAACAGCCTTGCACACATCTGAATATTTAGGTTGAACTGTTCTGGAACAGTTTTGTAAATACACAATCCACATCCACAACAGGGCGGCGGCGGCAACAGCAAGAATAAAAGTGACGCCTTCTTTCTTTGTGTGAACATTTGGGTGGCATTATGCAAATCTTCCCACATGGTGACGTAGAGATGTGGGGGCGTGTTAGAACGAGCCGTTTTAGGGGGATGTGGTTGACTCTTAACTTTTATAAAGAAAATCTCTTTGGATTTGAGACTTTAGCCTTTGCAACTTTACAGATCTTCTTTATGCACCAAGAGCTTGTAACACTCCAAAATGACAGGAAAACTTGAAATCGCATCATATGACCCCTTAAAGTTTCTCGTCCTCAGGGCACTGAGAAACACACTGCTGGTGCAGCAGAAAACACAGAGAACATGGCTCTGGGCCCTTCCACTGACTCAATGCCTCAGAAGCCCATGTGGCTGTCATTAGAGAGACAGAAAGAAAAAGAGAGAACCTTTTGCAATACTCAAATCTCCTTTTCTTCAACACATAAATCTAACGAGGCAGGAGATCTTTTTGCTGATTTTGTGTTTATATGAGTTTTGAAGGCAGTAATGGTCCCATTAAAGCCACAATATGTGGAATAGCCTGAAAAGTAGTGATATTTGTACTATTTATTTATTTATTTTGGTGCAGAAAATCTGCATATTTAGAATGATTTCTGAAGGATCATGTGACACTGAACACTGTAATGATGTAATGTAATGATGCTGAAAATTCAGCATTGCCATCTAAGAAAAATATATTAAATATAAATAAAAAATAAAATATATATATATAATATATATAAAATGCATTAAAATAAAAATGTATTTTAAATTGCAATAATATTCCACAATATCGCTGTTTTCTACTGTGTTTTCGATCAAATAAATGCAGCCTTGGTGAACATAAGAGACTTATTTTAAAAACAAACAAAAAAAAAATTTCCACCTCAAACGTTTGAACGGTATAATCCTCTGGCAATGCATCTGTGTTTTACTTTTTTTTTCCATTCCTAACTTTAATTTGTGGTGTGTATATGCCCGTGCTTGTGTGAGAGAGAGTGTTTAGCTCAGAATCCCCTCCAGTGCCCATTATCCTCTCTTACCACCAAACCAGATCAAATTATCCCAATAACCCCTGCAAGCCACAAGATAAGAGGAGATACAGCGACTGGGAAACTGGAGCTCTGTGCCAAAACACAGCCACATGAAGGTTATTTTTCACATAATTTCCATTCTGCTCCCCTTTTGCTTATTAAGCTCTTTTGGGCTCAAAAAAAAAAAAAAACTTTTTCTTTTTATTTACTTTTATGTTAAAGTCACTCTTACGCATTGTAGCAAAACATTTGTTAAATCAAGTGTGTAGATGGTTCCAGCAGAGTCCTTCCCATGTGCTTCTCTCATCATCATCATCATTATCATCATCATCCATGCAGCGCTCGTAATAAAGCCCGGCAGCTAGCTTGTAAAAACTACACTTAGTACTACTGTGTTTTTATGTAATGATCTAATGTTATGCTTTAAATTCAAGCTGTGTGGGTCTTTCCTGTTTCTTTAAGAAGATGTACAGTGGGGTTCGAATAGAGTCCCATAATGAAAATGCCCAAATTTTGTATATTTCTAATTTAGCACTTTTTTACATTAGAATTTATATTATCATCATAACAATTACATGAATTTCTGAATGTGTCAGTATTTGCTTTAATAACAATAGGACTCAAGCTACATGAACCCCACAAGCTGGTGTTTAAATTTGAATTTGATGGTCATATGATCCAGCATGATTTGAGATGATTCAAAGAGCAACTTGAGCTTTTTTGAGAAGAAGAACATCTGACCATCTGTACAAAGAGGCACTTGATCAGTGTCGCTCATTTACTTTGATTTAATTTCATTTAATTAAATGACCTCATTTTACATCATAATATTTCTTTGTTTATACTTTCTAAAAATCCCAAAGCCTTTTGTGTATTTCCAGGTTTAAATAGAAAGTCCCAGATTAATATGGACTCATATGGTTGAACCCCACTGTAGGGGTCTGGGACAGGAGGAGGGAGGGGTCACAGGGTTCACGACCCCATGTCTTCTGTGGTCCCTACAACCTGTCGTAAATCTACGTTGTTCGGTTTTTTTGGTGATAAAGAGACGTTGTGCTTTGTTGTGGAAGACTGATATGATACATTCTGAGTGTTTTACAAATGACCAGGCTAAAGAGAGAAAGAAACTAAACCAGCAACAATTACTCAACTCCGACTTAGATTAAAAACTTAATTATACAAGTGTTGACTACTTGCTATAAATATTTAATGTATTTCGAGGCCCTTAGAAAGCAGTGTTTATATATAGTATGAATATATGAATGTGCAGCAGAAACATCTGTGATACTGTGCTATATTATCCCTGGAGGAAAGTAGAAACCACTAAAAGGTAAAAATAACTGGACTGAGAGGAAATGCTCTGAATTGTACTGTATTGTGTTGCATGAACTACCATTTTCTCCATTTATGAGCTGTGATGAGGATACTGAGGCTGTTTTTGGTCACCGAGACCATCTCATGGTGCTTGTAAAGCACTAACGTCCTGTTTCCTCATAATTCACATGTGGCATAGCATACATACCACTATTTCCTTTCTCTTTACATCACTTCCTTTGGGCTAAAGGTCAAACACCAAAGGGTTTATGCCTCTGTATGACCCCTACATGTTCAAAAACATCCATACATGCATTACAGTGGTTTTGAAATGATTTCAGCACTGAGAAAATAGATATTAGATGCTATTTTTTTTTATTGTTTCTACATTTGGGTTAAAGTTCATCAAATGAGCTCCTTTGAGATGTTACCAACATTTACAAATAACCTAATACCCTGTTCAATCCAACTGGTTGCAGGCATTGCTTTAAAGCGAGCTGACTCTGTTAAATACATTAAGATCTAGAAAGCATGTCATCTGTAAAACATATCTTAGAAGTACATGCCAGTTTCTTCAAAGCCAGACAGTCCATGCTCCATTTAAGAGCAATATTTTGCCCCGTAACCTCCCTCGTGATTTACTGCAACTACAAAAACAATGTTTGCATTATAAATCTATCAATAATGTTAGTTAGTTTGCTAATATGAGGCCGTTTTCTGCTGCCACGTGGAAACACGTGCAGATTAAACATGGAAACATCTGCTTCGGTGAGCACAAAACCTCAGCCATCTGCCCACTAACTGCAGAGTGGGATGAATTTCCCTCCAAATATAATCCATAATCTGTGTAATCTAACCAGCATGATACCAAACCCAAAAATATCGCATTATGGCCACGAGAGGGATGAAATAAATGACAGAGGCAGAATAGAAGAGCTAATGGATGTGAAAGGGTGGAGAAGAGGGCACAAGAGGAAGAAAATATGAATGAGACAGAGAGGAACGAGTGCAAGACAACTCTCAATCTATCTCTCTCTCTATCTCACTCATATATGCAGTTCAGGGCTGGTGGACAGTGATGAAGTAACAGCTCATTAGCTCCAGCTGTAATGTCAATAAAACGCTCATCCAGACAACATGAGAGCTCTTTTGTCTTGTGGTGAGCCTTCAGAAGAAAGATGGCCTAAAGGTTGTCCCTTGCAGTAAATTCCTTGTCTACATCAAATGGAAACTTGTTTTATTAAGTGTTGCTGTCTGAGTGCTGATCTAGAATGATTTAATGCTGATATTGCTGGAGCATCTGCAGTTTCTGCAGTGTAGTATCTCACAGATTCTGTGTACATTTGTAGCCATTCCCTAGACACATTAAAAATGGCTCGTATACAGTTTGGTGAAAACAAATCCCATGTAAGATGAGACCAAAACTTGAGTCAAAGTCAGAGCAAGGGAAGAAATAAAGTCTCTTGGTAGAGATTATTTTTTGTTTGTTCATAAAAGGATCCATTGGCAAGCCATTTTACATCTGTAATGTGACAAGTAATGCGCCACTCCAAGTGTACTAATATACTGTCTAATAGCACTGTTTGTATCACTCAATGGATCCTCTGCAGTGAATGGGTGCCGCCAGAATGAGATTTCAAACAGCTGATAAAAACATCACAATAATTCACAAGTAATCCACACAACTACAGTCTATCAAGTAATATCTTGAGAAGTCAAAAGCTCAATGTTTGTGAAAAACAAAGTCAAGAGGTTTTTAACTTCAAACTGTCGTTTTCAGCTAAAATATAAGTCCTATATACATAGTATTGCTTTAAAAAAGTTATTTAATGCTAAATTTTATAGACAAACTAATCTTGGAAGACCTGAGGGTGAGTAAATTTGCAGCAAATTTTAATTGATGGTAAAACTAGTTCTTTAAGACAAGCTGGTGGGGAGAATCTAAAATAAGAAAATATGGATATGCTAGAAATTTCTCTTTTTCCAATACCACCAATGAAACTGATAAGAATAGACTCCACTTTATTGGTATTTAAATAATATGTTGAACATTATTCTTCTATAACATACAGAAGCTGTATTAAGCAGTACAAAAAGAACTGAATAAAATGTTTCTGTTGATGTATGTTAACATCTGAAATGTCTGTTTATTTGGCAGATCTTGCATCTAATCCACATCATCTGAGATAAAGAAATCAATCAATGTGCAAGTTTCACTCAGAGATAAACCTGACTGCAAGAAGCAAATCACACCAATTGGTAAAGCCAGCCGAAGTTGAACACACCTAATATGAAGGCTTGTCATGAGCCAAAAAGTCAAAGATAGAGTGAAATTATATTAAAAAAAGAAAAGATTACAAATAATTGCTGCATATTAGATACCAATAAATACTGACCTGTCAAATGGTCACTACATCCCTCTATCCCATGAGCACACTACCAGCTCGAGTCAACTGTCTGTTTCTACATTACTGACTACAGTTGCAGCAGTGTCTTGCCTCATGGGCCAAGCTGTTTTATACATATCATAGATACATGTACAGCTTTTTGATGATGTTAAGACAAGAAGGAGCTGCAAACAGATCAGAAGAAACTAGCAGGATGAACTCAGCTGTTATTTTTAGTAGGTTTGCACTTGTGCTTACAGAGCCAGTTACTGTTACTGTCCTACAGTCATTCCATACACCTGATCAATGAGACAACCTTCACACACACACATACGCACACACACACGTTCTGGACTGTATCATAGTCCAGGGAAAATGTCAAGTGTGTGAAGCATTTATCTTTTACCTTATACTACCCTGCACCAATTAGAGCAGAGAAGTGTTTTACTTTTTTCGTATTATCGATCTACTGTTATTCTCAGTCCATGGTGGACTGTAGTTAGTTGTTAGTGCCCATTGGCATTTTTCCATGACAATGCATTTACACAAATAAACACACATTTGGAGGTTGGATCAGGTCCCTGTTCAGCTCTGCCCATAACAGCCTCTTCCTATTCCTCTCGTAACGCTCAATTACACATGAGGGATACTTCTGAAAGTCAAACACTATAAATCTACAGGGGAAATGGGAATCTGAGATATTATATGAAACATCCGCACCACAATATTAACATAAATCAAGCTAAGGATCATGTCACAAACTAATATGTCATTAAACAGATAAATTACTTCAAAAATGCTGATGATTGATACACACATACACACAGATAAAGGGATATAATGACAGACATGTTATATTCCAGTGGTGCCGCTGTTTTTGAAGTATTGTGTATTCACATGTCCTCGTATTCTCACATACATTCACACAAAGTAATGTTTCTAATAATACAACTGTCCTATTCAATGACATCCCTACTATTGCATGGGGATGACATCACCTGGTTGACGTTAGCCCAGAGCGAGATGTGGCTGAGAACGTGCCATGTCCCTGGCTGAATGAGTGCATGAATAATTCATCACTGGAGAGCGAGAAAAAACAGCATGCAACCCACTTAAAGAGGGAAATATGTTAAAATAAATAAAATAAATATAAATATGATAAAATAAATAAAATAAATATTTTGCTAAATGCCATTCAAATGTGGCTGAAACGCAAACAGAATGCAGTGTCATGATGTTTCTCCCACACGCACGGCTGTCCCAAAGGAGCAATACTATTGAGACTGAGACAGAAAATTCAGCCCAGGGAATCAGCATCCTTGTTTCTCTTTAGTGTCACTGCATGAAAACATCCATTCGCTTGTCATCCATTTTACTTTTGTATATATATAATAGTAGCAATATTTAATAAATACTATATAAGTAATCAATATTACTATTAATTCTTATATATAAATTAATAATCATATACCCTTTAAGACCATTCAAAATCAACATTTAATATTAGCTATGTATTAGTGGAATGTTTAATGTCTGTAAAATCTGTATTTGTGAATCCATCGTCAGCTTTTTGAGCTCTTCGAGTTTGAGAAAGCTTGATGTAAATCTTTATTTTCCAATATATGGTTACACTTTATTTTAAGGTGTCCTTGTTACAGTAATATTAATTAACTTCATGTACTTACTATATGGTTAGGGTTAGGATTAGGGTTTGTCTTATGGTTACTTGCACGTAATTATGCGTAATTTATTGTTATTATAATAGTAAGTACATGTAACGTGACACCTTACAATAAAGTGTAACCCAATATTTTTAGCATGCAATTTTTTATGTGTGTGATTACAGAAGCACCTCTGTAACCCTAGTAATTTCCCCACTGGGGTTAATCAATTTTGACTAAACTAAAACAATCTGTCATGTTTCTTTAAGTGCAAAATGACCCTAAACATCAGTACAATGCTTACCTAAATCTGCAGATATCAAATATGATATACTTGTCTGGACTAGTATCTGCGTGCTCATGTTTTAGGTGCATCGCTTTCATGCAAAGCAGAGTTTAAGGTTACTCTTATCTGATTTTAAGCAGTGATACGGCAAAGACTGTATTCAGATCAAATGGTGATTCTGATACCAACACCCTTTCTCGACGAAATGCTGTAGGATGTTCTTTGAATGACATCAGCATCACAAAGAGACAATCATGAACAGAATAAGCTAAAAATATTAAAAGCAAGCCGCGCTGTAGTATTGAGGGTTGTCTTGCTGTTAGAGATTGATGCGAGCATCCTGCTGTGCTGTTTGCTTTCGCCCGAAGCATCACTGGCATGAAATGGGAAACATGTTTGTTCTGTGTAATAGTACACAGGCTGTATATGGCTCACCTGCTCCATGCTTCAGCAATCCCTCTTCCGCCTCCTGTTCCCACTCATGGCACACTATTCCGGCTTCTCAGTGTAGTATTCCCTCAGTATCCTCCCTAATTAAGCAATCCTTACAAAAATCCACAGACGTCCTTACATAGCCGGGAGGCTCCCTGAAGATGAGCCACTGAGATGCATTCCCTCTCCGACAGCCTATTATCCAGTCAAATGCTCCGGAGTGTTCCTATTATCTGTGTCACTTTCTCTCTCTCTCTCTGTCTGTCTGGTTTTGTTGTTATCCTTTGCTCCAGGCTATGTGCTAAAGCAAAGGCACAGGGTCAGGGCTGTGGCTATGATTTCCTCTTCTCCGTTACGGCGGAGGATACGAGACTCCCTCTCACTGGTTTGTTTGCTTCACACTCTTCACCTTGCCTTCATGCTTCCAACTCAACCCTCCCTCTTTCTATCCCCACTTCCCTCCTCTCCTTCCCTTCCCCCACTTGGATTCTGAGGGAGAGGAAGGGG
The DNA here is from genome assembly GCF_018340385.1 of Cyprinus carpio. Taxonomy (NCBI): domain Eukaryota; kingdom Metazoa; phylum Chordata; class Actinopteri; order Cypriniformes; family Cyprinidae; genus Cyprinus; species Cyprinus carpio. The sequence goes on along the minus strand of NC_056599.1, from coordinate 20,587,120 downwards.
GGGGTTGGTCATAGTGGTACCATGTGACTCCCTGCGCTGGGCCGTGGGACCCAATGAACTGAAGCTTTTTCTGTATCTATGGTGGGGACCCCCTGATGCCCAGCCCAGCCTAGCTCATGCCTGAGAGGAAGCTTCTGTCACCATTGGCAACCATAGATCACAGCAGCCATAATGTGAGTGTGACATGCTCATGTGAGACTCTGCAGCAACATGCTGTGCTGAGAACATGCAGCTACATGCAGTTTGCGTATAAATGAAATAGGGCTGCTTTCCCTGTGTGTGAGAGAGAGAGAGCGAGAGAAAGAGAGTCAAATGTGTGTGATTTAGAGTTTTACTGACCTCTGTAAGGCATGCATGTTTTTCATACTCTTAGAGATGAAATATAAATGTCATGTTCCCACAGTCCTGGAAAACCTGTATATGAAAGTTCCATTAAGAACCTTCAACATCCATGGAACCTTTCCATTGCACAAAAGGTTCTTTAAATTAGAAAAAAAGTTTCTTTAGATTATTAAAATGTTCTTTGCACTAAGAAAAAATGGTTCTAATAAGCTTGTTATGTTAACCTCTGGTTTGGGAAACCAGAATAAACATTGGCATCATTATGCAAACGCCCTCTGGAGCCTTTATTTTTAAGAGTGTAAAGTAATCAGTCTTGTTAAAATGATAGAAATATGTTATTTGTAGGTCTTTGGAAATTAATAAAAGGACTTTTAAAACATTTTGTTCTCTGGTTTTAATGTATTTCATCAATAAGCAATGATATTTTGTGACATTTCATACAAACAATAGTGCTGTTCTAAATATCCTGATATTCTGAATTATAATCTAATCACAAGACTGTAATCACATATACTATTCCAATCAACAGCACAAACGCGAGTGTGATATTGGTTTTATACAGCAGTTTAATAAACAAGAAGTACAGAGTAAAATAATAACATTGATGTTAATAAATGTTTCTTGAGCAGCAGAGAGTAAGGAGTAATGCCTGAGAATTCAGTTTTGCCATTACAGGAAATAATACATTTTAATATATATATATATACATATATAGCCTACATATGTGTATGTACAGTATGTATTAATGAGTACAGTATGTACTCTTTGAAACTGTAATAATATTGTATGATATTGCTGTTTATTGTATTTTTTCAAATGTCTCTTCTTAATGTTCTTAAAGAATTAAAAGCCTTACCAACCCCATTTTTTAAACCTTTATTGTTTTTGACTTTACTTTTTTTGGTAGACAGGACAGGTAAAGGCATCCCGTGTTGGATGGGTGTGGGGGGGGGGGGTCCTTCTATGTATTGGTTTGTGTTTGTTTAGTACAATAAAAACACCTATGTTATGTGTTCTACCCTACTCCTTCTATTTGTATATAAAGCCAAGTGTAACTGATAAAACCATTTGCATTATCAGATCAAAACAGTAAGCCTATTTACTTTTCTCAGAGTCTTTCAACTGATAACACCCTTGGATGCCCCCAAAAGAAGGTTTTGCCAGTTTTAGCTCACATTTAGGGATGTATTTTCCCCAAACTATAGTACACACATGCATACACAGACATACACACTCACACACAAAGTCCCTTGTACAGACAGGAAAGGCTTGGAAGGAACAGGCATGCTTGGTTAATCAGGAAAAAGACATCCTTGGTCATTTCCCTCAACCTACATGGAGAAAATCCATGATTCACCCCACCACAACAGGAGCAGAGCCAAGTCCGGGAAACATTATCCATCACACTTTCCCTCTGTTGTAACTCCTTCATTCTTTTTATTATTTTTTTCATACCTCTTTTCTCTGTCTTACCCCATTACAGGAGGGATTCTGTGGACTTAAAAAACCTCCAAAAACATTAAGATGCAAATATCTACAAACCGGAATGAAATAAATCATCTTTTCTGTGAGAAGGCAGTACAATCTGCAACTCTGAATGTGCTTGCTATCATAAACTTGTTTAGATCAATCACGTTCTCTTGTGTGCCTATACTTGAGTTCATCCCTCCGACAACTCTAGATACAGTTTAAATGTTTGTCCTCTAGATGGAAGTAGAGTGAATTATAGGTAGATCTGAAGACTTTTTCTTTAAAGAATTGCTCACACCCTGAACACACTGCCAAAGTTTCATCAGACATTCTCTGGTATCATTCAGTTTGATCATAGGATACTCAAACTTACTGCTCCACATGACTTCCTTGTTTCTGTTGCTGTTGAAACACAACATTTCTTTCTCATTCTACTTAACTTAGGGATTTTTTCAATGAGTTGTTGCACCATTCTCAAGTTACTTTGGAGAAATATGTGAAAAATACTGTACATATGATTTAAAAAAATTCTGAATACTATAATTGTCAGTGTAGGTTGTATGTCACTGTCTCTCTAATTAAAAGTGACATTTCACATGCAATCAGTTGGGGATGTGACAAGATTGATAAAATACAATAATGGTTAAGAATCTGTAACCAAATCCATTATACATTATTAAAATCAATGCACTTTTGAAGGATTTTCTGTTCACAGAACAAAACTATATATACAATGCCATGCTTGATTTGAGTTATCAATAATTAAAAAAAATAAATAAAAATAAAATAAAAAAGTGGACCAAGTTACCAATCAATATTCAAAGCAAAAGAATCATACTTAAAATATTGACCCGAGAAAAAAATTGCATATAGGGTATCTTTTTTTTTAATTTTCTTATTAAATATTTTATTTCATTGATTTATTTCATTTATGTTGTCATTTTAACTCATTTATGTTGTCACTTAACTTAGTTATTGCCATGTTTTTTTGTTTGTTTGTTTGCTTTTTTTTTTTCTTCCAAAAGCAGTCATTTCCAAGGACATTTTAATGACGTACTTTCATGGAAACACTGCATGGCATGACATTTTCATTGATCTCAAAAAGTTTTGTTTTGTATATGGTAATTTGAGGACGTGTGTTTGACAGGGCTAACAGGTTTTGTGTTTATCTGCGAGTGCATGCACATTCCATTGTAACAGAAGACAGTGTTCTAGGATTTCAAAAGATTTACAGTCTGATTAAATAAACCCACTTTGACCCACTCAGGTTTGCACTCAATCTGTGGATTCCCAGAATTGTTCTAGAGAGAGACAGACAGCGATTACAAACTTTCTTGCTGTGCTTAGTGATCTAATGTTGAGCAACTCAGCTCTAGTTTTCTGAAACCTCAAGTCAATATTTTTTCTTCCTAATTTTATCATTTTATTCTCCATTTCAGCTATGGTCTTCACATGCAACAAAATCTGTCATCATTTACTTATCCTCATGTCACTCTAAACCCCCACAGGTGTGTAAAATGCTGAGAAATTCTGCCTTAAGTTAGTATAGATGTACAGGTACTATGTACTTTATGTCAAAAGGTTTATTCAAATTAAAATGAAGTACCTAGCCAAAAAAAAAAAAAAAAAAAAAAAACAAGAGACAAAAGAGATTTTAATATTTTTGATGTAAAAACCCTGAAACCTGTCACCTGATCATTTTCAACTAAAATTAGCAGCAGGTTTTACAATAGTCTGACATTTGAACATAGTGATTTTTAAAACAAAAGAGGTTAAAACATGGGGCAATGTTGTTGGGCAATGCTGCTTGGGCACTTTCCCATTGAGAATAGGCAACACATTTTCTATACAAATCTCTTTATTGGAGGATCAAAGATGTAACATTTTACAGGAAGTAAAACAGGTGTCTGTCACGGTAGGAAATCCATTGGTTCCTCCGTGTCATGTTTTGTGTTTGTTTTTGTACTCACGTAGTCTCCATGTGCTCGTTTGGTTGATTGTTGTCACCTGTGTGTTGATTGTCTCGCTCCAGCTGATCCTCATCTCCACTCAGCTACTTATACTCACTCATCTCTCTGTCTGTTGTCAGATCCTCATTCATGTCTCAGCTTCCCAGTTGGATTACCGTCTCCCGTGTTCGTGTTCTGGATTGTGTTCGTGTTGTCGTCGTCGGTGTGAGTGTTCCGGTCTGTTCCTGGTTTCATCCATCGACCGCCTTCACATTCACCACCGACTTCACCATCAGCACTTCTCACGCCACCGTAGACAAACTCCCACCAATTCCCACAAACTGGACTCTATTATCAATAAACTTCTTCTGATTGCCTGCATTTGCCTCCTCCTCTTTTACGAGCCAACACAGTAGGATCTGACCATCATGGAAGCAGCAGGCGATCGCTCACCATCTCATCTGGAGGAGTTTCTGCAGAGAGCCGTTGGTCGTATGGATCGCCAAGACAAGGCGATAGATGAGATGGGTCGAGCTTTCCAAGCAATGGTGACGAAGGTGTCCGAGCTCGCTCTCCAGGCTCAACAACAACAACAACCGCCACCCGCTGCGCCTCCCACGCCACCCACACCGCCGATCGGCTCGTCTCCGGGGGGATTTCCCAGTCCGAACCACGCCTCCCCATCCCTGAGAAATATGCGGGTGAGCCAAAGTTTTGTCGATCATTTCTGTCTCATTGTTCTCTGCACTTCGCCCTGCAGCCCCGCACGTTTAACACCGAGGAGAGGAAGGTGGCATTCGTCTTGTCACTACTGACGGGGAGGGCGGCCCTCTGGGGGACGGCGGTGTGGGAGAACCAAGACAGCTGCTGTGCCTCGTTCCACGCCCTTTCGGAGGAGATGAGACGGGTCTTCGACCGCTCCGTCGCCGGGAGGGAGGCGGCTAGACTTCTCACGGACCTACGTCAGAGGACAGGTCCGTATCCGACTATTCCATTGAGTTCCGCACCCTGGCGGCGGAGTGTAAGTGGAACGAAGAGGCGCAGTGGGATCACTTCCTGCATGGGTTGGCTGACCGCATCCAACAGGAGATCCGCGCCGTCGAGCTCCCCACTTCTCTCAATGGCCTGATCGACCTCACCATCAGAGTAGACAACCGACTCGACCAAGCCGCCAGACGGAGGGGGGAGAACAGTTCTCGCGACCAGACCGGAGGCTCAGCGTCAGCGCTCAGAGGTTGCGGTCAGCCCACCAGGAGATCTTGAACCCATGCAGGTGGGGCGAGCTCGGCTCTCCCCGGGAGGAGAGGATCAGGCGGAGATCCCTGGGACTGTGTTTATACTGCGGCAGCCAAGAACATCACATCCAGCGCTGTGTCCGGTAAAAGACCAAGCCCGATAGTAAGACGGAGGCTACTATCGGGTGGGATCTCTGCCAGGAAGACCTCATCTACATCGACACTCCTTCCGGTGAGTCTACGGTGGTCCACCCACGCACTCGATCATCACGCTTTGTTGGATTCTGGGGCCGAGGGTAGTTTCATGGACTTTAAGTTTGCTACTAGACTCAACATTCCTCTCACCTCCCTCAAACAGCCCATTGCACCTTTTGCACTCAACGGACACAGACTGCCAGTCATCACACAGACCACTTTACCGGTTTCTCTCATCACATCTGGCAACCATTCGGAGGAGATTTCATTTTACATCACGGACTCACCTCAATCACTCTCAATCACAATTCTCGGTCACACCTGGCTCCAGAAACACAACCCCAGGATCGATTGGCGCCTCGGATCTGTGGTTAGCTGGAGCGAGGAGTGTCATTGGTCTTGTCTTTTGTCTGCTGGTGTTAATGTTTCTGAGTCTGTGTTTCAGGGGGAAGCAGTGGATTTGGCTAACGTGCCCGCAGAGTACCACGACCTGAAGGAGGTGTTCAGTAAGTCTCGTGCTGATTCTCTTCCTCCTCATCGTCCCTATGACTGTGCGATAGAGTTATTGCCAGGAACTTCTCCTCCGCTAAGGGCAAGTTATATTCTTTGTCTATTCCAGAGACGGCGGCCATGGAGAAATATATATCCAGTTCTCTAGCAACGGGGTTCATCCGCCCTTCTTCTTCTCCAGCGGGTGCGGGGTTCTTTTTTGTGGGAAAGAAGGACGGATCCTTGCGACCTTGCATTGACTACCGAGGGCTGAACAACATAACGGTAAAGAATACCTATCCTTTGCCGCTTATGTCTTCAGCTTTTGAGAGGTTGCAGGGAGTGTCCCGTTTTCACTAAATTGGACTTACGTAATGCTTATCATTTGGTTCCGCATCAGGGAGGGGATGAGTGGAAGACTGCCTTTAAACACCCCTAGAGGCCATTTTTGAGTACTGCGTGATGCCTTTCGGGCTAACGAACTCGCCGGCAGTCTTCCAAGCACTCGTTAATGACGTGTTGCGAGACATGGTCGATCTGTTCATATATGTTTACCTGGATGACATATTGATTTTTTCTGCTTCGTCTCTCCAGGAACACGTGCAACACGTACGACGAGTGCTTCTGCGGTTGCTAGAGAATGGATTGTTTGTCAAGGCGGAGAAATGCGTTTTTCATGCACAGCCTGTTCTTTTCTAGGACACATCATTTCGACTGAGGGTGTTCGCATGGATCCTGAGAAGGTTAAGGCTGTGGTAAATTGGCCATCCCCAGAGTCTCGCAAGGCCCTGCAGAGATTTCTGGGGTTCGCCAATTTCTACCCGCGTTTCATTCGCAATTTCAGCCAACTAGCCGCTCCTCTGACCGCCTTGACCTCCCCTAGTTTGACGTTCAGGTGGTCAAACGCAGCCGAGGCTGCGTTTGCCAAACTGAAAAGCTGCTTTGTTTCAGCTCCCATTCTCGTCACCCCTGATCGCTCACGTCAATTCATAGTGGAGGTCGACGCGTCAGAGGTGGGGGTAGGAGCAGTGTTGTCCCAACGCGCATCCTCAGACGGAAAGGTGCATCCTTGCGCGTATTATTCTCACCGTTTATCTCCTGCAGAAGTTAATTATGACATTGGCAATCGAGAGTTGTTGGCAGTCAAACTTGCACTGGAAGAATGGCGTCACTGGCTTGAAGGGTCGGGTGTACCTTTCATTGTATGGACGGACCATAAGAATCTCGAATACATTAGAACCCGCCAAAAGACTTAACTCCAGGCAGGCTCGGTGGGCATTGTTTTTTCGGTCGTTTCGATTTTACACTTTCTTACCGGCCGGGTTCCAAAAACATCAAACCCGATGCTTTATATCCCGTCTTTTTGAGCGTTCCAATCGTACTGCTACTCCCGACCCCATTTTACCGGGGACCATCATTATCTCCGCGCTCAGATGGGAGGTCGAATCGAAGGTGTTGACTGCCTTAGAAGGGGTAACGCCCCCGGCTCGTTGCCCACCGAACCGATTGTTTTGTGCCGGAGGGGTTACGGTCAGACGTTCTCCAGTGGGGTCATTGTTCCCAGTGTTGCTTGTCACCCAGGGGTTATTAGAACTAGGTTTCTAGTCAAGCAACGATTTTGGTGGCCTGGTATGGCTCGTGACGTCCACGACTTCGTCTTGGCTTGTTCAGTTTTTGCGCTATTGGTAAGACTTCCAATCGACCTCCAGATGGGTTACTCTTACCGCTGTCTGTCCCTTCGAGACCCTGGTCCCACATTTCGCTAGATTTCATTACCGCACTCCCGCCCTCTAAGGGCAATACGGTGATTTTAACCGTAGTGGACCGGTTCTCGAAGGCGACTCATTTTATTCCCTTGCCCAAATTACCATCAGCCAAGGAAACAGCGGTAGCTGTCATTGACCACGTCTTCCGTATACATGGCCTTCCGACAGACGTGGTTTCTGACAGGGGTCCCCAATTTGTGTCCAAATTTTTGGCGAGAATTTTGTAAATTGTTAGGAGCGACTGTTAGTCTTTCTTCCGGGTTCCATCCCCAGAGCAATGGTCAAACCGAGCGAGCCAATCAGGATGTCGAAAGGGTTTTGCGATGTTTGGCTTCCAATAATCCTTCGTCCTGGTGTCAGCAACTCTCAATTGTGGAGTACGCACACAATTCTTTACCAGTGTCATCTACGGGCATGTCTCCATTTAAGTGTAGCTTTAGGGTACCAACCACCTAATTTTGTCAGTACGGAATCCGAGGTTTCGGTCCCCTCCGCACACGCACTAGTCCAGAGGTGTCACCGCACCTGGACCAGAGCTCGCAGAGCTCTGCTCCAGGCTAGGTCGCGCACCAAGGCTAAGGCCGATCGCCACCGGTCGAAGCCTCCCCGTTACGTCGTCGGTCAAAGAGTGTGGCTTTCAACCCAGAATATTAATATGCGTTCCATTTCGAATAAGCTTGCTCCCAAATTTATTGGCCCGTTTTCTGTTACCAAAATCATTAATCCGGTAACAGTGCGTCTTAGCCTTCCTCCGGCGTACAGGAGGGTTCATCCCGTGTTCCATGTGTCCAAAATTAAACCGGTGATTTTTTTTCCCGTCTTAACCCGCCTGCCCCGGTTCCCCCCCCGCCTCGTATCGTTAATGGGGAAACCACATATTTGGTTAATCGTATTCTGGACTCTAGACGGAGGGGACGCGGATTTCAGTACTTGGTGGATTGGGAAGGTTACGGTCCGGAGGAGAGAAGGTGGGTTCCTGCTCGGGACATACTGGATCACCGCCTTATTGATGATTACAATCTACAGGTAAAGCAGGCTGGGAACGTCAGGTGACGTCCTAGGGGAGGGGGTACTGTCACGGTAGGAAATCCATTGGTTCCTCCGTGTCATGTTTTGTGTTTGGTTTTTGTACTCACGTAGTCTCCATGTGCTCGTTTGGTTGATTGTTGTCACCTGTGTGTTGATTGTCTCGCTCCAGCTGATCCTCATCTCCACTCAGCTACTTAAACTCACTCATCTCTCTGTCTGTTGTCAGATCCTCATTCATGTCTCAGCTTCCCAGTTGGATTACCGTCTCCCGTGTTCGTGTTCTGGATTGTGTTCGTGTTGTCGTCTTCGTGTGAGTGTTCCGGTCTGTTCCTGGTTTCATCCATCGACCGCCTTCACATTCACCACCGACTTCACCATCAGCACTTCTCACGCCACCGTAGACCTTCTCTCACCATTGCCTACATACTGGACTCTATTATCAATAAACTTCTTCTGATTGCCTGCATTTGCCTCCTCCTCTTTTACGAGCCATCACAGTGTCCAGTTTCATTTGGCAACACATTTTCTATCTGGATACTTTAGATCGGTCTTGAGCCCTGTGTCTCACCTGGTTGCCCTTTGACGTCAACATTGCTCAAAAACTTGCCCTGTGTCTCAAATATAAGTTTTAATCAATAAATCACCTGAAAAGATTTTAAGTTGATCTTTGAAACTCTGTATTTTGAAAAACTACAGGTTCTTTATTGCCATTGATTGTTTCATGAAGAACCACAACCACAGAAATACAAAAGATTAATTTGAATAGAAAATGTTTTTTTAGATAAAGTTTTTTATTTAATTGTTTTTTACACTAATAAAAAAGTGGTTCTTATTGTTTCATTAATCCACAGACATTCTTCAGACATAAACGGGGATGGGGTTGCAGTAATAGATCCATCATGATTCATAACATGGATGATTTGAATGAATTGAATCACTCTGTCTCTCCTCCTCCACTTTGCTGTCCTTTCTTCGTACATTCCTTTCTTCAATTCCTTCTTTGTCATTGTTTTTTGCATTGGATTTTCACAGATGATCTCTTTCATTCATATTGAACAGTTTAGTAAAGTTTTCCTTTTTACATTTTTTACATTTTACTCGGCTGTGAGCCAGTTGATGCCTGCTGTACATGTCTCACCCTTTTGTTTTTAGAAAATGTTGCTAGACCGTATAATGAAGAATGAAGAAGCAGCTTCTTTTCCCCATACCAGTAAACAAATCTTTTTCTTTTGTGCTTAATTTAATTTCATGTTAAGGTGCCTATTATTAATTTTGGCTTCCATATTAAAGTTAATTTGTTCATTTGTTAAGATCATTTTGCTGTTGCCTTTAGCCAGGTGCACACTGTATAATAGTCCTTTATGATTGTCACTTATCAAACAGCATCCCAAGCCGTATCAAATCTCAGCTGTCATTAATGTCAGACTGTATGACAGTCAAGACTCGTTAAAAACAGATATACACAAGAAGACTCAAATTTTACATCATTTTGTGACACTTTCAATAATTTATAAGAAGGATAAAAATGGTGGCTATAGCAAACAAAAAGGCTTAATTTTGATCATGGCTTGTCTTGAAAAGAAAAGTAGATCAAACAAAGATGGTGTGTGGAGCAAGGGGCAGTTTGCTGTTATCACTAATTGTATTATCAGGTTCTGTGCACCTACTGGTTCTTGGTTCCCTTTCAGTCTGTCACTCTCCACGTCCAGCTGCAGCTGATCACAGCGTGAGTATAAAAAGGCAGCAGGTGCAATGCATACCAGCTTTTCGCTTCGGGGCTGAGCAGCACCCATGGCGCTTTGGTAGGAATCCCAATTTGTCGGTCACCGACGTGACATTGAGAGTGATCAACTGAAAGGGAACGTCTTGGTTATGTATGGTAACCCTCGTTCCCTGAAGGTCTCCGGCTCGGCTCCTCAGCCAAAACCTGGTATGCACTGCACCTGCTGCTGCCTTATACTCATGCTGTGATCAGCGGCAGCTGGATGCAATAATTGCATGCCAATGTGCATTGGCTCGTTTAGTTTACACTCTATCGAATCGATATCCCAATTCCTCTGTTCCCTCCTTCAGGGAACAAGGGTTACCATACGTAACCGAGACGTTCACTGTGCCTCAAAACTTCTGACACTATAGCAAAATGTAATCAGATGTCGTAATTCTTTTTTTTTTTTACTCACACTGGTTATTAATCAGCTGTCTGCGAATGTGACTAGAGATTTTGGCCTAAGATCCGAGGAATCCTTTCAGATTCGTAAAAGTTGTCTTGGATGGCTAAATCGTACAGTCCTTGAATCTGGCCACTTAATGTACAACCAATACCTTCTTTCAAGAAAACCGTAAGGAAAAAATCTTAAAAAGGATCATTTTAAAATTGCAGTTTTTAAGCAAATGTAAGCATTTTCCTAAATTATCTGTCAGATTTTGCTGCTGAGAAAAGTACCCTTAGTTACGCAGGTGTTTTATTTTTTTATTTTAGTTTCTTCTTAGTATCTGTTTAATTTACTCATTTTCAAATAAACTGCAATTTGCCTCAGTACTGATGTGTTTGACACCACAATATCCATAGCTAGCAGTTCAAAAGGTTTTTTTTTAAGGTTTTTTTTTTTTTTACATTTTATGAAAATGTGAACATTTGTGTGGTTTGAGTGACTACTACAAATTTCTTTCAGAAGTTGCTAGTAGATTTCACAAATAATTACAAGGAAATGGCAAGTAACATTTTTTTTTCTTGTAAACCTTCACTGTAAGGTCTTCATAATGAGTGCAGCAAGATATCACTATTTGATGATTATTTACAAAAGCAATAAAAAATAAAAAAAATAATCCACATTAAAAATTGTGAAAGACACAAAAAGACAAACTCTCTAAACTGGATTACACTGGACTTTACACGGAAGGAAGTTTCCAGAAATAGATTTAGTCACTTGGGCTTCCTTGTTTAGGACTAGATGATACAGATGAGAGAGGTGCTCTTAGTATGGTTTAAATAGACTTGTGGGCAAACACTTTGGATGACCTGAGTTTGAGTCCTGGCTTGAGGTTCTTTCCTAACCTTGGTCTTAAAGCTTTTTTGTAAGTCATTTACATAAAAGGTAGATTGGTCTAATTTCGGTCCAAAAAGACTGATTTCTTCTTGGCTAGATGCTAGCTGGTTAGACTAGTTTTTAAGATGTACTGTAGTAGCTGTGCAACTGGCTGTGTTTATAACTACTTTACTGTATAAAAATTGTTTTTTGGTTATTTCATTTTTGTGGAGGAAAGAACACAAACCTGTTATCTGTTGTTTTTTTATTTCATGACTGGAATTAATAAAGCTACGCTTATGTTTCTCAATCCTCCAACAAACATTTTGACTGTCTAACACCCTTTCTTTTGTCAGTCACTCAATGTTGTGACACCTACTGTAAAAGGCTCAAGAGCAGGCCTGAAAAACATTACATCCCATAATTGCATTGCAAACAATCTATTAAAATGAAAAACAAGCATACATCATGTAATTTGAGATTAGAAATATCCAGTTTGACTTGATACTCGCAGAAAAAGTTGTTTGATGTCGGTGCACGTGATACAGTAAATCTGAGTTGAGTAATTAAGGTGTCCTTCTTGCGATGATTCATTGGCATCATTTACCTAATTAAGTATTACAAAAGTATTGTAATTTAAAAACATCTCACAATGGGTATACACCTTTAGCTGGGTTTTTTTTTGTTTTGTTTTGTTTGTTTGTTTGTTTGTTTGTTTGTTTTTGACTGATAATTGAAATATGCTCACTATAATTAGTAAAGATGAGAAAATACATTTTTAGATTTAAGTGGGAATGCTGATGCTACTGTCACCCCATTCATAGGCAAACTTCCCTTAACTGAGGTTTTAATTATGTTTATAATAAAAACATTAAACAAATAATACAAAATGAGATAAAAATCTGGCCTAAAATATATTAGTAAATGGTTACTTTATTACATCAAAATTAGCTTGTGGCTTTTTATAGTTTTGGCTCATTTTAGCAGAAGCATGCAGCTTGTTTCCACTGGCTATGAGCCAGGTGATGCCTGCTGTACGTGACTCACCCTTTTGTTGGAAAAAATACTATTGTAATTAGATCATGCAGTCAAAAGAACATTCCTTTGCAGAAGAATGAGGGAAGATTTCTTTTTCATGTAGCAGCTAAATTATCTTTTATGGTTGACATTTGTAGGTCACTGAAATTTTACTTTAAGCTAATTTATCGCAACACATCCTCATGGAAATTGGTAACTTTTTTTACATTTTGCCGAATTGGTGATTAATGAGTGTTAGATTTAGTCCTAAAAATGTTTGTTTCTGTATGAATGACGTGGCCGAGTTCAACCAAAAATTCCATCTGATAGTTCCTCTTTTTTATCTTGAGATCAGGCTAAGAATTCAAGGAATTTCACGCAACACAGCTTTACCAACGAATAGAGCTGTGGATGTTGCCTGTTTTAAAATCTGACAGAAACACTAAAAGCACCTCGAGCATCCTTAGTCAATCTGCACAAGGTTAAAAAACCAATACCAATACACGAATGCCTTATTTTAACACGTTTAACAAGTTTCAGCTTTCAGAGTTTTGCACAGGTGAGAATTATGCATGAGTGTAACCAGCATGTCCCGTATCTCACTAAGACATGTAGGTTGCTCAATAAGTAAGACGAATGAACACTGAAAGAGTTTAGAGACTGAGAGAGACGGAGGCGTGTCTTGTGTGGGTGTGTAGGAAACAGGTTAACTGGAATATTTAAGAGCAGGTGCAGGTGCAGGTGCAGGTATCTGAGCTGTGCTGTCTGAGATGAAGATGATGAGGGAGATGATCCATATACTCGGTGTAGCATTTTCCATCGCTCTTCTAATGAGAGGTAAGCTCTTTTATTGGATAATTAATACTTAAGGATAAATATTTTTATAAACTATAATACTACTGTACCAGTCAAAATTTTGGAGTAATTAAATAACAGTAAAAACAGCAATATTGTGAAAAATTACTGCAATTTAAAAGAACTGTTTTGTATTTAAAGTTTTTTTTTAAAAAAAATTAACATATTTTAAACTGAATGTTCAGCATCATTAAGCCACTCTTCAGGGTCACATGATTCTTTCAAAAAATCATTCTAATATGAAAATTTGCTGCTCGTTTATTATTGGTGGTCATTTATTAATAATGGTTCATATTAATATCAGTGTTGAAATCAGTTTTTTCCGCTTGATATTTTTCTGGAAACCCTGAAAGGTTTTTCAGGATTCTTTGGTGTATAGAAAGTATAAAGGAACAGCATTTATTTGAATGTTCTAAATGTCTTTACTTTCCCTTTGATCACGAATCCTTGCTTTTGTTTGTTTTGTTTTTTTGTATCTCACTTGCGGCCAAACTTTTAAATGGTAATGTTTCCACAATGATATTAAGCAAATCAGTATATTAGAATGATTTCTGAAGGATCATGTGAAACTGAAGACTGGAGTAATTTAAGAAAATTCAGCTTTGCATCACAGGAATAAATTACATTTTTAAATCGCATTACAATAGAAACGATTATTTTAAATTGTTATATTTCACAATATTGCTGCTTTTACTCTATTTTCATACAGTATGATGTGGATAAATGATCAAATAAATGCAGCCTTGCTGAGACTTGAGAAAAATCCTGTATTTTAGCATGTATTATTTTGACTAACATTATATTTCTTTCTGTTATGGGAAAATGTTTTATATTGCATTTATAGGTTATATATAGGTTCACTTATAGGTAACTGAACTTGTTGCTTGTTTTCTAGGATGTGACGCACAGCTGGATGGTAACTAGTTTTCACCACATAATTTAAATAGCCAAATCCTATTAAAATGTTGCTATGGCCAACTGTTCATCTAAAACATGTTTAATTTGCTATTATCATTGCCAGTGTGTGGTAGAGCATCTCTCAACACAAAGATAGTTGGAGGACAGAATGCAGCGGCTGGTGCTTGGCCGTGGCAGGTCAGCCTTCACAGGAGCACCGGCCATTTCTGTGGTGGATCACTCATCAACAATGAATGGGTTCTGACCGCAGCTCACTGCTTTGACAAGTAACTATCATAGACCAGACCTTATAAAAAAATAATGGATGTGGCGAATGCTTAACATTTGTTCTCCCACCATATTCTAGTACTTCACCCACTGGCCTAACTGTGTACCTGGGCCGACAGACACAGTCAGGAACAAATTCAAACGAAGTGTCCAGGACTGTCTCTACAATCATAAAACATCCAGACTACAGTAGCAGCACTAATGACAACGACATCACTCTTCTGCATCTGTCTTCACCAGTGACATTTACTGAGTATATCAAACCAGTCTGTCTGGCTTCAGAAAGCAGTACATTCTTCAACCGCACTGTGAGCTGGGTCACCGGATGGGGAAACATTGGGTCAAGCGGTAAGCTTTTTAGTTTTACAAACCTTGATTGACAGTATTATTGCAGTACTGATGCACAGTTGATTATTTGATGTCTTTCACAGTTCCCCTGCCCTCACCGCAAAATCTACAGGAAGTGCAAGTGCCTGTTGTTGGAAACAGGCAGTGTAAGTGTTTTTATGGAGTCTCAACAATCACTGACAACATGATATGTGCCGGACTAGTAGAAGGAGGGAAAGACTCTTGTCAGGTAACAACTCCTATACATCCATTTTGGTCATTTCATAGTTTTATTGGGTTGCAAATATTCTTCAGTGAAAATAGCAATAATAAGGAATTGGTGTCTCTTAAACTTCGATTTCAACCTAGTGAGTGGCTTTCAAAACACTGCAAAACTCACATATTTGAGCTCTTGCCTGCACAGTCAAGGAATCAGTATATTATAGTGTGTACATTAGTCAAATATAGTAAAGGATCTGTTTTATGCATTAAATGCATTTGTCCTAGTTTAGAAAAATTCCCTGAAATTTGTACCATAATGAAGGAGAGGTGAGTTTCTAACTTTTTCATGACTGGGGATCTCATATATAAAGATCCACTTGTGAAGGACCCCCTTCTCAAAATATAAAGCTAGATTTCTTTACGTCTTCACAAAACAGCCATTCATATTGTGTGGACAGCAGTGTGATATAAAGACAAAATGTTGTTTGCGAAATTAAATAATTCAATGTGATCTTTCCATTATTATTTCATATTACATATTACACCTGTGAAGTACAACTGGAATATGTAGGTTATGTCACTAATCTGTTCTTCATCCTACAGGGTGACTCTGGTGGTCCTATGGTCAGCAAGCAGGGCTTGCTCTGGGTCCAGTCTGGAGTTGTGAGCTTCGGCAATGGTTGTGCTTTAGCTAAATTTCCTGGTGTGTATGCCCGAGTGTCTAAGTACCAGAGCTGGATCAATGGGCAGATCACCACCAACCAGCCAGGCTTTGTTACATTCACCTCCAGTGGTACCGATGGTGACCTGGCAATTAGCTGTAGTGGTGTGCCTGCCATTACCACAACCACTGTCGCCACGACAACAACTACAACCGTCGCACGTAAGATTCCTTCAAGTCCAATAAGATTCCCAATAAACCATGCATACACATTGTCCATTTAGCTACATGTACAGTACTAGAACTTAAATGTGTTCTTGATTTCAAAGGGAAATGGTGCTTTTACTTAGGAAATTCCTAGTGTCATTTTCAGTCAAGGTGAAAGAACTTCAGAACTGTTCTGATGTAAAAAAAATATATATATATTTTTAAATGCACTTGACATTGGCAACAGTTAGAGCCTGCCACAGTTTCCTAAACACATCAATGAACATAAAGGAATCTTATGAACTGTTTCTTTTTACAGAGTCAGTCAAATCAATTCATAAAAAAAAACCATCAGGCTTGTGCCTTGAGTCAGACTCACTCAGTCACTCAGTAAATCTTTACAAAACAATTTTCTCTCAGAAATTGCTAGTAAACTTCACAATTAATCACAAAGAAACTGCAAGTGACACACTGAATTAAACGTGAACAGACTGTACACCATGCGTTTTTTCAATCTTAAAGTTGCTTGGACCCGAAAAGAGTATGCAGTATTCATTTTAGTAATCTGAAGCCCTTGTTGTTATCTGTCAACTAATCATTAGTGTAAAAGCAGAAACAGAACTTGAAAATCCTGTTTATTCAAACATTGGCCAGAAAGCCTGTTCTGTGACTCTGCGTTCTGTGCCAATGGACCGTGACTGTGTAGCCTAAGCATACAAAATACTAAATATTTCACTTATAAAATCCACCATTCATTCCCTTTCTCTTTGTCACTGTAGCTGTAGTGTGTGGAACCGCCAAACTGAACACCCGCATTGGAGGAAACAGCTCCTTCGCCTCTTCTGGTGCTTGGCCATGGATGGCCAGCCTGCGGTTCAACGGCAGTCACGTTTGTGGAGGAACACTGATTGCTGAACGATTTGTCATGAGCTCTGCCAGCTGCTTTACCAGGTAATGCCACTAAAACACAATAAACAAAAACATATGATGAGAAATCAAAATGATTTGATTCAACAGTTCTTTTTCGTTTAGATCCACCAATGCCTCTGACTGGACCGTGATCCTGGGCCGTCTGAATCAGAACAGCTTCAACCCCAATGAGGTCTCTATAAAAGTGGCCAATATCACACTCAGCAGTGGTACAGGTGACAACGTTGCAGTCTTGCAGCTGGCCGTCGCACCAAACCTCACAAATTTCATTCAGCCTATATGTGTGGACATGGGAGGCAATACCTTCAGCGCTAACACTCAGTGCTGGGTGGCAGGATGGGGCTCAGGAGCAGGAGGAGGTGTGAATCCTTTAAACGCTATGCTAACTGCTTAAAGAAGTTTAAAAGATTTTTAATAATCATTTACCGTCCCTGTTCATTTGAATTTGTC
This sequence comes from Cyprinus carpio, assembly GCF_018340385.1. Classification (NCBI taxonomy): domain Eukaryota; kingdom Metazoa; phylum Chordata; class Actinopteri; order Cypriniformes; family Cyprinidae; genus Cyprinus; species Cyprinus carpio. Next base: position 20,569,765 of record NC_056599.1, on the reverse strand, counting down.
TTCTTCCTTTTATAGTGAATCAGACTCTTCAGGAATACCAGACCTCTGTTGTGAGCTGTGGAAACTCATCCTCAAACAACAATATTTGTACAAGTTCCTTGAACTTACAGGAGGCAAGTACATTCTGTTTAAAAACAAAACAACATTTTGCATTATTTTCATAATAATATTACAAACATCAAAAAAAATAAATTTTTAAATACAATAAAACTTAATCATCTTTTAATTAAGTTAATCAACAGTATACAATAAGGTTTAATTCATTATTAGTAGTAAACGCTTAGGTAACATTAACTAAAATGAACAGTTTAGAGCATTTATCAAGCTAGGTTACTACTTTTGATACATTTCAAGTTGTATACATGAACATTAGCTGTTTGTATTATATACAAATATGAATTAACAATTAACATGTTATTTATGTGTAACATTAATAGATGCTAAAACTAAAATTGTTCATGATACCTACTGAATTAACAAATTTCAATGAATGGAACCTTACCTTAAAGTATTTTTCAAATAATGTATACAACCATTTGAATGAAGTTTATTTGTAAAAACAGATAACTCAGGTTTTTTTTAAAAATTTTTTTTTTTTATTTATGATTATGTTGTCATGTTTTTATTGTAAAGTCAGCTGCATTTTTTAGTTATTTTTTACTTAATCAAAATAAGTTAAAAACTGAGTTATCTTTTTTTCGCAAGTTAACACTTCATTTAAACTTAATACAAATTATAATTAAAAACACAATTACATTTTTTATCTCAAATAAACACAACACACAAAATAATGCATATTACAAAGTCATTTTTTTTTTTTTAAATCAAAATACAGTAAAACAGTCATATTGTGGAATAATTGAACATTTAACAGTAACACCTTACATAAAGCCTTTATGTGTAATGACTTATAAAAGTAGTTTTACTGCATTAAATTATGACATGTAATACACATTATAATGCATTGTACAATGTCATAAATAATTGTAGCCACAGTTAATAGATTATAACACTTATCAGTTCATTGTTACACTATGCATTTTAATTTTGGTTATAGTTATTTACAACAAGATATAATGTACAACGCACATTATGAATAATTATAATGCATTACACCCTTTAATAACCCTTTATAATGCATTATACATTAAGGCGTTAAGTAAACTTTTAAACAGCAGTGTACGTTCTTGTCAAATTATAAGAACACTGATATTTACCAATAAACCAAAAGTTCTTTTCATTAAAATGATTGAAGACTTAAAGTGACAAATAACACGATTTTGTACCATTCAGTAAAGAGTTGTCTCTTTCTCTCTCAGGGTGATCAGGGTGGTCCACTGATGTGTAAGCTGGGTCAGTCTTGGATGCATGCTGCTGTTTTGACCATACCAACACTGACCAACAGCACTGCATCTCGCTCTGTTCGTGCTCAAGATGTCCAGGTCTTCACTAAAACCTCCAGCTTTGCCTCATTCCTGACAACTGTTGTGGGTTCCTTCCCTCCAACACCCACAACCTCCATAAGTCCAGCAAACAACTCAACCTCTAGTGGGTCACAAACATCTCCCTTCTGTTTAACCGTTTCAGTCCTCTTACCTGCACTTACGGCTCTTAAAGTCTTTCATTAAAGCTGAGTCTATGAGTAGTTTTATTAATTTTGAATGTGTGTGTATGTATTCAGACACATAATAGATGTCTTCAATGTGCTTCCTATGACTGATTACATAATCATACAACATAAAAAGCTTTTGTGGGGCACATAATTCATTTTTACTACACAAATGTGAACATTTAAGAACTCTATTGTTATCTCAGACCATGAAGCTGCTGCCTGTTGTTCTTACACTGCACAATTACACTGTATGACTTTACACTGCTGGTAACAAGTGCATAGCTAATCATGTTTGCAACCAGGTGGTGTACATATATTTACACTGTAGCAGATGCAGCATGTAGTTGTTATTCAGCTCGGCACTTTATGAAAATGTCCCATTTGAATGGTTCAGTTCTAATACTGAATAAACTGTAGCTTAACTTACAAGTACCTCAAACTGTACCACATTTAGGACATTACTGTAAGTTAAATATATTAAAGAATAGAATATATCCATTTTATTATTGTTTAGAAAATTATTTTTGCCACACAATCTTTGGAAGAGTTTGGAAGAGTTTTCATAAGAGTTTTTTTTTTTTTTTTTAACGTCTATTTATCTTTTATCTCTTTTCTGTTATATTTTTAATGGGAAGTTATCATATGATTTCTTATGAATGAAGTAACTCTTTTCAACACACTGTTTTTACACTGTGAAAAGTATGTGTATATTTTGTTGTAAAAATGATCATTAAAAGTACAAACTGAGTTGAAATAAAAACCAATTTGGTGTTTTTTTTGTTTTCAATTGTTTTGGGCAAGACCCCAAGAAGGCATGTGGTAAGAATGTGGCTTGGATTCTGCATAGTCATTGCTGTAAACATGAGCATGTGATGTCCACCAGATTATATCTCCTCATGAGATGAACAAAAAAAAGTTTCCTGGAACATATCACGAAACAACCTTCCTTGAAGATTTAAAATGTCAGTTTATTTCTTTAACTGTTTCATTATAATAGTTTTTACATAAAAATAATAACAAATGGCTGAAGAAGTTAGTTCTCATTTTCTATTATAAATAATCATATATATAGTGAGTATTGCACAGTGAAAGAAAATTAAATCACAATAACTCAATGATCACGATATCACTCAGTGATAATGTGAGGCACACCAATACATTTTTGTGTGATTACCTTCTATCAGTTCATCATAAAGTCATAAAGTGATGTGAACTGCTTTCATATGACTAGTGTATATAAGTTGTAAATGTTAAGACTAAGCACTAATAAAAGCACTAATTACAAAGTCTGTACTTCCCCTGACCAAACAACACAATTCAATTCCACGTTCTTTGAAATCCAGCTGTTGTGAAAATGTGTTTCACAGAATCTAATTGTACAGAATTTGTAAAGATTGAGCAACCGCATGTTTTAACTGAAACAACATACCATCTTTCTTACGTCTAGGTGCTCTAAATTGAATTGTATCTTAAGACTTATCATTATCTTATTCTGTCCCAAAGATATTAGACTGATATCTTGTTATAATTTAAGTTTTGTATGATTATGTATTAATGTGAGAGAATATACACTGTAAAACTAAAGTATACTTTACATAGGCTATGTACTCTTACCAAAAAGTATATACTTCAAAAGTTTATTTTAAAGTTAAGTAGCAAGTATACAAATATCAGTACTTAAGTAAAGTTCAAGTAATATTTTTAATAAAAGTATACTTTATGTAGCAAGTATACAAAGTACTCAGTGTTATAGGTAGTAGTTTATACTTGTAACTTTAAAGTGTACTGTTTCAAAGTACTTAAGTTTTCTTGAACCTCTTCATATATAATAGTATATATATAATATATACTATATATATGTCTACATTGCTATGTCCCTATTTAGGTTTTTAATTGTATATATTTTGTTATTGATATTGAACATACAAAACATACAAAGAAAGAACAGAGTATCTATGTAATCGGAACATTACAAGCAAGAAAGAGTATCTTTAAAAACAAAAACATTTATTCTAGTTTTGATGCTGTGTCATGAATTGTCAGATGATCGTGTTAGATTACATCAACACCCCAAAACTTGACTGTAATTATTATTAACTGTTGTTTCCGTTTTGTCTTCTTCACATGTGTTTTTTTTTTTTTTCTTCTTCACTTGTGGAAATTCTGTACAGAAGATGTGTACTAGCACCCTCTACCGTATAACAATGAAAACACGTGTTGGGGAAAGTTACTTTTAGTTCAAATCTATTTAGACAAATCTATTTATTCATTTTAAGTATATTTCTGAGAAGTACATAAAAAGTAAACTAAAAGCATACTTTGCTATTTTTAGTTTAAAAGAAGTATACTACTAGCACACTTGAATAAACTTCTTTTTCGTAAGGGTATACAGTATAACATCATATAATCATTACGTAAGTTTCATAACCAGTCGCTTTTAAGTTCAGTGGGTTGTCTGTGACTGAGATCACACAGTACAAATACAAAATCTTTTTAAAAGGATCAATGAAATGCTGGAATAACAATTGTCCCTTTATGATGGAGTTATGTAAATACACTCAGGACCACTAATCACATCTGATCTGAATACAGCGTCTGGATTTCCCAGGTGTGCTGGGTAAAAAAAAACACATTAATTACAATCCTTTTTAAAAACTACACTTTGTAATAGAAATAATAAGGGTATGTATGAGGAGGAAGACACGTGACTGCACAGTTTGCATTGAGCTATTCTTTTCAGCTACATTTTTTTTTTTAAGATTTTTACTGTGATCATGTCAAGTAAGCCTATAATATCTTGAGAACGCTTTTGGAGGACCCTTGACTGGCAGATATCATGACAAGAACACACACGGTATCAAACATTTCAGCAGTGAGTGACAAGCTATTGTAAAGTAAAAGGCAGCAGAAAAGGTATAAATAAATAATAGAATCATTTTAAATGGCTACTGTTACAAGTGCGTTAAAAGAAAAAAGAAAAAAAAAGATGCTTTAAAGAAACAGAGTATACTTAATTTCCACATTTACCAGGAGGGGGTAAAGAAAACAATGCTAACAGTCAATATCACACAGAATAGTCAGTTACAACAGTTCCTTACCTAGTGCCAAAACAGTCTAAATAAAGTTGCACTGGGACTTTTCAATGTTTGTATCTTATAAAAGCAATGTCATGCTCATAAACATACTCTGTGTCAGGGAAACACACGGATTCAATTTGCAGGTTCAACTCAAATTTATTTAAATCTCAAACACCACTCGGCTGTGGCCGCAATTAGAGGAAGGATGAGGGGAACAGTCAACACGAGCCTACAGCCCCTCCAGTAGGCAGAGTAGAAGATGAAGACCGGCACACATTCCCAGCGTCAGAGCCAACGCAACGTCAAGGTAGAGAGAGAAGCCCACAGAGTCCAAGCATCAGTACTGACACAATGTCAGAGCAGAGAGATCCTTGCAGAGGGCACCGGGTATTCTGGTAATATCAGGGCAGGAACCAGGGAACAGAAGTCTGATGAAACAAGAGGCTGAGCACAGGCAGAAGAGAGACAAACTGAAACCACAAGACTGCACCAGGAGCCTAAGAAACCACGGCAGGACAAGACTAGCTGATGGTCACAGAGTGTAGTACTTAAACACCACAACGGTCGGACACAAGACTACACACGAGGGGAACTTAAAAAGAGGGGGAATTAAGGAATTAACAAGTCACAGGAGTGACGGCAGCTGAAGTAGTAATTAAGATAACAATGGGGAGGGAACCACGAAGACAACGAGCACATGGTGAACTGTCAAAACACAACAACAACCTGCTGATCAGACTGAAGTCATGACACTCTGTCTCTGTCTTTCACACATATGACTTTGCATGTCTCTGCAGGGCGGGATTAAAGATGTACAAAACTTTCAAATGTATAAAAAATAGAAAAGAGGGTGGGTTCTTGTCTATATAGTGACATTCTCCTGAATGTGTATTTCTAGGAATGTGTGGGGTTTTGACCTTCTTTTATGAGCTCAAACAGGTTCTGTCCTATAATGGCTGGATTAACTGAACTATTTGTTGTAAAAAAAAAAAAAAAAAAGAAATTCTAAATTCTTAAACATTCAGTGACTAGCGTCATATTGCATTTGCTTATAATGCTATGTCATGTCTCTCTGACCTTCTTTTATTTCTGTTGCAAATTTGTTTATATTTATGTATGTGACTCATTTATCCGTTTATCTCATATGGGATTATTGGGCACCATTTGATTTTATAAAAGCAAGAAAATATTGTTCTTTGTTATCAACATCATAAAGTGCATTAAACATTACATCATGCTATAGGGTTTCTCAAACTGGGCTTCCTGAAAAAACTGCAGGGGGTTGTGATGTGTGTTGAATAAAAGCTAATACTTATATATAAAAAAATGTCAAATTAAAATTAATACATAATTTCAAAGCAAAAACAAATAATAATAAAACACCTGAACAGTAAAAATGGAAATTTTGTTTACCTGCATGTGACCATTAACATCAGAAAACCGTAAACATGAAAATGTGTTGATAAATCATTGAAATAAAAATTCCAAATCTCAGTGGGCTTCAAGTAAATATTTAAAGTCAAATGAAGTTGAGGTACTTAATCTTTGGAATCTGATTACATAATTCAGATTACATGTAATCAGTTTTCAGTGTAAAACTAAAGTTCCTAATTTAATAGAGAGACAGGTGCATTGTGCTTCTTTTGATTATCACTTGATGAATTGTCATATAAAATAATAGCGTTATGTAACAAGGAGTTACTGTTAGAGCATGTTTCTGTTGGATGGCATTTTTGTCATAGCATGTGTAACAGATCATATGGTTGATCGTAAATAAGGCCGAATAAAAGAAAGTATGTGTGACAATCTGTGCTTGTTCCTTGTTCAAAATCTAGTCAACTACTCTAATAGTCAACCATAAATCTTTCTTAAAACTAAAGTGATAGATTTATCTAACCAGCTGTTTATAATGTGTATAATTACTATATAATGTCCTTTAATTTTATTGTTTTATTATGTTTTTGATGATGTTAGTGCACCAAGATGGCAAAAGTGTTCTTGTAAAGATTAGAAGTAGAGCTTTGATTATATGAGGAATGACAAATGGCCAATTTCACAATAAGTCTTTATAATGCATAATCTTTGTTTTTTTTTTTTCTCATGAAAGAATCTTTAATATAAAACATATATACACATATGCAGTTACTCTCTTAGCCTAAGGTGAAATCTTTCATCTTCTAGTCTCCATAGAATGATACCTACATTCTCTTAAGTGGTATGACCAACTCTAGTCTCACTTTGTCCAGGGTGTGACTCACAACTGAATGTTGACATTTTTTTCCCGCTATGAATGTTAATCACCCTATACCTAATTTTGGTAAGCACTTTCGGTAAATATAATAAACCGGTCTGTCTGGCGGCAAAAGAAAGCACACTCAACAATGACATGATGAACTGGGTCACCTCTAGACAGTAAGCATCGATGCTTATGAAAAAACTGATTCATATAATGATATATCATCATCATTATGTAGTATATAATAACAGTGCAGTCAGTGTTTAGAAAGTAAGGAAAAAAAACAGTAACCTGAGAGGTAAAGTCTGCCTAATAAACAGTAATTAATACTAAGTGATAACCAGAAATGAGATCAGCTTTATAATTTAGGTATTATGATTACAAATGCAGTGCAATTTTAAGCAGAATCACATTGTAGATTCATTTATGAAAAACGCCAGCAGTACTGGATACACAGGACAATGCAAACAGTTCTATACAATACTTTGTCTTTATGTTGACACGACTTGACAATAATAGTTTCCCATCAATGCTCAAAACAAGAAAAAGTTAGTGAGTGATCATCTGAAAGGCTATTATCACGAAGTGACATGACGTCTGTCTAAAGTCACAGTTTTTCTGGAATTTCTGGTTCTCTTGGTGTTTGTTTTGGTCAGTACTAACAAACCTAAAGCTTAAATGGGTCTGCTTATACTAAAGCGTACCAGAACATAAGCTAAATATAGCTAAATATATGCCTGGAATTGTTTTGATTGTCTAATTTTGATTGTAATGATCATCTTATCGTACATTAATTAGCACCAATTAGCAAAAAATAAAAAATAAATAAAAAAAGATTATCTGGCAGCATTGTGTCTAAATTGCAAAATAATTATTATTAATTTCTTGTTTATTGAACTACTGAGCAAAATTACCCCAATCCTGCTTTTTCTCTGAATATCATATGGCTGTGATCACCTCAGAGTGTGGCCTTGTGCTTATACGAAAAAAAGATTATGTTACTGTGCTGTATGTAGGATTGACACCGAGTGGTTGAACTAGGTATTGCAGTCCAAATTCTAAATAATTGGAGAGGGTTTTTTTCACCCGGCCCCACCTTCTTAGGGTTGATGCACACGCAGGTTGCCAGATTGAAGACACAAACAGGAACGAGCGCACTTGACGATGAATGAAATGAAATACGCTGTGTTTTCAGCCAACTGGCAACCGTGGGAGACGAAATACAATTGGGTAAACTGGCAGTGGGCGGGTTTAACAAACCAAAACAAACACCGACATTCCGCCCCAAACGCACATTTTCAAAGGAGAATAACTGTAGCGTTGTTATTCAGATAAACAAGTATGTTAACTTAGCATGTTTCTTAAATATCTGCAAATATATTACGGTATTTTTATGCTTTAGTAGAGTCAGGTGATCAGATTTCTGAAATGAAAACCACGGACATTTCCTAGTTCAGTGGTCATTATCTACGAATTTAAAAACGGGGAAAATTTTTTTTTTTTTTTTTTTGTGGGTTCCATACATTAATATCATAATTGATACAGTGGTGTTTGAGGATCAAACTTACCCTAGTTTATTTTCTTTCTTTTTTTTCTTTTTTTTTTTTTAAATACAGTTCACCAAAAATCACACTGAAAAATGGCAAATAGTAACTACTGCAAATAGCCTGGGGTGTAAAAAGTCCAATCCCTAGTAAGAACATCTCTAAACATGATTTATAATTAATTTAACATACAATGCTCATTTAAACAAGTTTTGGAAATGTGTAACATTAAATTTAAAAAAAGCTGTCATACTTACCAAAACATGAATTGTATTTAAATTCTCGTCACTGATAGTATTTGCACTCACCCATTTTGTGCTTTCAGCCAATATACTACAGCTAACAAATATATATATATATATATGTTTTATAAAAAATAAAAATATAAATATTTTATTTTTCATAAATATAAATACATATACACATATTTCATTCTCAATCACTAATTAAGAATGTAAGAGGGAGGTATTGGGTGGGGGGGGGGAGATAAAAAGCAACTTTGCTTCCTCAAAATGCTTGGTAGCAAACTTTTGATGCCAGACATTTACCTGGTTAAAGTTATAACTAAAGCTGAAATGTGTGTGTGCTTAATGCGTGAAAACAAACCTTATTGGTTCTTGCACATCAAAAGCACTTTTGAGTTTCGGTTTACCATGTTTAATGTGCATGAGATTAAAAAAAAAAAAAAAATGCAAAAAAAAAAAAAAATAGTGAGTACTTCTTAAGTTGAAATAAAATTGTAAGGAGTAAAAAGTACAGTTTTTTCCTTCAGAAATGTAATCAAGTAAAAGTAATACTTAAGTACCAAAATAATACTTAAGTACAGTAATCCAGTAAAATTACTCAAGTATTTTACACCCCTGCAATTTGCAAACATCTCAAAACAGTAGGCTAGTATTATAACAAAATTATGGCTTTACAAACACACATTAAAATAAAACAATAAATATGATAACATGATAAATAAAAACAAATATGTTATTTTCTAGCCATATTTAACATTTTCACAACTGTGTGTACATAGGCCTACCTACAACCTTTCAAATTTTATGTTTATAAACATATGCTTCTGGCAATGGATCTTTTCTATCCTTAATCAGGGTTAATATTTTGCATTTTAGACTCATATTGACTACAAAGTATGTGTTTTCTGCAAATGTAGTTGTGCAAGTGTAATTGATTTGTTTATTATTTTTTATATTATTCATATCAGAAGCTTCAGAGATGTGACGGCGGAAGTTTCAGGAATGTTTAATAGGCCTATTGTGTGAAAATAATCCCAATGGTATGATAGCCAGATGGCTAAATTGGTCGGGCTTTTCCAATGTATTTGCGGGTTGTTTTGAATGTGCTGTAAAATGGTGACATCTCCGGGGACAACTCCAGTCGGAGAAAGGACACCAAAAACCAGGACTGTCCCTGGAAAACGGGGACGTCTGGTCACCCTACTTAGTAGGGTCAAAATCTTACAGTACATACAGCAACTAAAAAAATACAACAGAATGCAGGGTTTATGTACAAGGTAAATGCAATTCATAACAGGCTGTGTTGATAGTATTAAATGTAATGGGCATTATTTAAACGTGTTTCAGTATGGGCTTATCAGAACGATACTGTAACAGACAGACAGAATGTGTGCTTAAAGTGTAGCTTGGACATCTGAGCTGGCAGCTCAAGGTCAAGGTTTTTGTAACAATACATTTTCTTTTTTGTTAAGATGTCTGAGTTTCGAGATAATCAGAATTTTTCAATGCTGAGAAGGAAGTTCCTTTGAGGAAGAAAAATATCTGAAGTGTGTTCTTAATGAGATGGTACACCGTTTAAAAACTTCTCCTTTTTACAAATGTAAAAAAAAAAGTAGCTTGAATTAAAAAATAACAATAATTAATAGGAGGGGTCACTTTATTATTTTGAATGAGAATACTCTAAACATGTTGTTAACATAAGATGTTTTAAACCTTACTTAGATACTCAAGTAATTGTTCAAAACCTGTCCAAATGTTGCCCTGACTTTCCAAATTGAGTCATCTGAACATTTTTTATGTTGAACAATGTTTTGCAAGTTCCCAGCATGCATTGTAGCTTTTATAATGCAATAATTTTATGATAATTTTGTGGTAACTATTTTTAAAATAGATAATTTATGCTGCTGTTGCCACTGTTAACTATGGTTCAGAGTTCATATTTTTAACTGAATTAATATTTGTTGATTTAGTAATGTGTCTGGGGTATATACAGTGTCTGTTTGGTGTTTTAGGGGTTTGATATTTTTACTCATCACAGTAATATGTTTCAAATAACACCTATACCATGTAGTGGTCTCTAAGTAGTGGTGTAGTTCCTTGCATTGCTAGATTTCTACCAGCAGGGAGAAGTAGTGCCTTAATTATCAGCTAAACACGTTTGCTATAAAGAGGCCGAAATTTCAGCCTAATGTGAGCAGATCAACAGTGGCTTCACAATCACCAAACAAGGACAAGAGTATGGAACATCACTGGTGCCACAGGCAATATCAGTGTCAGTGCAGTAAGAACTTAACATCAACATCTGTGTGGTAGATGTTGAAATACTGACTGAATTGTGTTAAAAAAAAGTTTTATTTTAGAGTGAACTTTTCCCTCTTAAGTGCTGTCAACTGAAATGGTCACATTGAATTACGAGAATTGAAGTATTTGCACAAAAAAGGATAGATAGAAAGAAAAGGCCTATAGCACATAAACAAAACATTAAAAAATAATATGAAACATAACAAAAAATGGTTTTGATAGCAACAGTTAAGGAGTTTTTTATGCCACCTATATTGTACTTAAATTGCACTGCTATATATAGGGCCAGACATTTCGGATCCTTTTAGCTCCCCCAAAATAATCAGTTTCTCTGGTTTTAATAGTTATGTATGTGTTTGAGTAAATTGAACTTTTTTTTTTTTTTTAGTCTATCAACTACTTACAGCATTTATCTCAAATTCCAAATTAACATAATGTCATTTAGTTCATTAATTATAGAAAATGACAACTGGTCAAATTAACAACAACAAAAAAAAGATGCTGTGTTTTCAGACCGCAAATGATGCAAAGAAAACAAGTTCATATTCATTTCATATTCATTCAATATTTGGTGGAATAACCCTGATTTTCAGTCACGGCTTTCATGTGTCTTGGCATGCTCTCCACCAGTCTTTCAGATTATGCCGCTCCTGGTACAAAAAATCAAGCAGCTCAGCTTTGTTTGATGGTTTGTGACCATCCATCTTCCTCTTGATCACATTCCAGAGGTTTTCAATGGGGCTCAGGTCTGAAGATCTTGATGTGGTGGTCCTCCATCCACACCTTGACTGGTCTGGCTGTATGGCATGGAGCATTGTCCTGCTGAGAAAGCAATCCTCAGAGTTTGAGAACATTTTTTAGAACAGAAGAAAGCATTTTTTTCTTTCAGGACAGCCTTGTAAGTGGCTTGATTTATGATCCCTTTACAAAGACATGTGCCCGATACCAGCCTTGCTTAAGCACCCCAGATCATTACCAATCCTCCACCAAATTTCACAGTGAGTGTGGGACACAGTGGCTTGTAGGCCTCTTCATCAGAGAAGGTCCAATCTTTATGGTCTTTTGCAAACCTCAACCTGACTCTTCTTTGCTTCTCATAGATGAAGGGCTTTTTCTAGCTGTGCACGTCTTCAGCCCTGCCCTTAGGAGCCTGTTTCTAACCTCCTCGCTGTGCACTTCACCCCAGCTACTGTTTGCCATTCTTTTTGTAGGTCACTTCAAGTCATCCTACGACCGTTGAGTGACATTCGAATGAGTTTGCAGTCATTTATTTAGCAGAATGGCTGCCATTCATGAGATGCTGGTTTAAGAAAAATTTGGAGTGGAACTCTGTTAACCATATCAAGAGTTGAGCTAAACAGTGCTGTATTCATATTGTCTCTTGAACTTCTTTCCTCCAACAAGTCTATTGTGGTTATTAGAGTAAATGCAATAGTGATAGTTTATTTATTTATTTTTTTCACAGAGCTGGGGAGTAACTGATTACATTTAATAGGATCACTTAATCAGATAAAAATAATTAAGTACTTGTAATTAGATTACATTTCATTTTAAAATACTCATAATCAGAGTACAGTTACTTTTTTACTGAATACATGATTACTGTATATATTTTTGAAACAACGGATTCTCTCTAATTTTTCATCTTTTAATTGTACCTTTCTAAAATAGCCTACCGCTTATATACACTCAGAAAGTCATTCACACAGAGACCATAATTGCACAGCAAGTTGAGAAGCCACACAGCTGTCTGTGACCACTGACCACTGGATTTAGAAAAATCATTTGAATTTTTAGAAGTGTTTCCTCAGCATTTCAACATTGCATCAATACTGATGAACATACTCATTTTTATTTGAATGGTCCCTCAGTGGGTTATTTAATTGTGTATTACTTTATGCTTTGGGAGGCTTTTGTCTTTCAAACACGTTAAAATGCAAAAATGTACGTGGTTTCTTATTTACATGTATTGTACACTCTTAAAAATAAAGATGTTTCACGATGCAGTGGAAGAACCTTTATTGTTTAATAGTTCCATAAAGAACCTTAAACATCTGAAGAAACTTTCTGTTTTAAAAAAGGTTCTTTGTGGCGAAAAAAGGTTCTTCAGATTATAAGAAGGTAAGAAAGAGATGGTTCTTTAAAGAACCTTTGATTGAATGGTTCTTTATGGAAGCAAAAATCGCTGTGATGAACCTTTTAAGCACCTTTATTTTTAAGAGTGTAATGCAAGGATTCCCAAACATTTTTCAGCCAAACCTCTTTCACATAAGATATTTATTTGAAGTAACCTTGAGATTGTAAAATGTTATTTTAATAATTGTCACATTTGCTTGTACACAGTTTACTGATGTTGGCTAATTGTCACATGACATGCAGATTATAATGCAGATATATTTTTTTTGTGTTTTATTTCGATTGATGTTATTTTAAAATGATTTATTTTAATTTCGAGTTTGATAATTTAATTAATCATTTGCTTTTTTAATTAAACTCACAAACACCCTGCAGTTCTTTTACGAATCACAGTTTGGGAAACCATGATAATGTACTGTAATGTTTAATGCACTTCTTGTTGTCAATAACAATGAATGGAATGTATTTTCTTTTTCTTTGCATTTTTATATCAATATGGTACAAGAGTATCCTGTTTAAATCAATGTAATAAATGAGTTAGGTCTAAAGTAATCTAAAGGTAATCAAAAAAAAAAAAAAAAAAAAAAAAAAAAACAGAATATATTACCTAATGTAATGGATTAAGTTACTAGCTAAAAAAAAAAATGCCATGCAGTTTGGAATCAGTAATGGACTACAATTTGTAAGTAATCTACCCAGGTCTGTTTGCTCAGGTGCTGTGGTACATTAAGGGTAAAACACAACTCTGCCCATCCCTGAATCCATAACTTTAACCTAGTATCATGCCACGCACTCATCGCATATTCAGCGTGGGTGAATCAAACATGAAAAGCATAACTTTCTATTGTTGCACCTCACCCATTTCCATTATCACCTTCAACTAACAAGCCAATATGTGACATGTACATTATACCATATACTGTGCTCTTTATAACTCTTTATAATAACTTTCATTAAAAAATCATTAACAAGAAACATTATTTAATGCCTAATTGATCATTAGTCAATATGTATTCACATATCTATAAATGTGAAATGTTTGCTAATAAACTTTTTAAACATTACCTAATAATTTACATTTCATGTAAATTAAAATGCTTACAAATGTCATTAAAGTTCTAATTCATATGATCATGCACATCTTGAAAATGTTTTTAACAGATGTTATACATTGATTAAAAGCTTGTGTTAATGCACAACACTTGCTGCTACTGAGGAGTGACACGGGTAAGTTCAGGGACAGGTTTGGTGGTTTGGGTAGGTTTATGGGTTGGGTAAGGGGTTATCTTGATTACTATAAGGGAACATAATTCTATCTGTTTATATTGCATTGTTTTGATAAATGATAAATGAAGTATTCATAAACATTTACAAATGATGAATAGTCTCAATTTTAGATTGGGTACTGCAATATCATGAACAAATGATTAATAAATGATTTGTAAATAAGTAAAAATAGGGTAACTTCCGGTCATTTGGGACACTTTTTACCATCAAAATGACTGCTCATAAAGGTACTAATGATTAGTAAAGATTTATAATCATTTACAGCTGATGAAAAGTTTCCACTTTAGATTGAAAATAGTAAATGACACAACATAATGTAAAAAAAAACATTAAAATCTACAAAAAAAACAAATAAAAAAAAAATTACACAAAAAAATGTAAAAATGAGCATAATGAATATATATATACACAAATAATTTGTAAAAGTGTTGAAAATGACTAATTAAGCTATATTTTCATAACATTTGTAAATGTAAAAATTAGCATTAGCTAATACGTGAACTGACTTTTAATGGCATTTGTAAGAATTCAAAAGTACATTAACAAATAAACTTGTAATCATTGTATAATTTCTATTTTTCAGATTTTTAAAACGCATTGAAAGTTATGACGTTTGTAAACATTAACTAATGATCTATTAAGCATTATATAATGTCTGTTGAGGATTTATTAATGAATCTTTTAATCATTGTAAACCATCTGTCAAAATTGACAAGATTAAAAAAAAAAAAAAAATGCATGATCATGTGACTTGAAAGATTGATAACATTTGTAAGCATTTCAGTTTACATTAAATAATGATCTGTTAATCATTTGGTAATATTTAATAAGTTAATTAGTTAACATTAACAAGCATATCATCTCATATTTCTAGATATGTGAATATATATTAAGTAATGATAAGTTAAACATTGTATAATGTTTGTTAAAGAAAAATAAATAAATAAATAAGCTCAGTATAAAGAGCATGGCCAAACAATGTTGATTGATATTCCTTAATGTTCTTTAGTGACATATAAACAATTACATTAAAAAAATATATATATAATAATTTAATTTATTTAATAGATTAAATATGTATCATAATAACATTTTAAATAAATAAAAAATATTAAAATAATTTATTCATTATTTTGAATTCAAAAATACAAGACATGCAAAACGAATACATGTTCAAATCAAAGACAGGGTAAAAACTTGCAAAAGTTAATGTGTTGAGATCTCCTAACAACGTCATTTCTTTAGAAAATGTGTAACTTGTTCATCAAGCATGCCTGAAAGTTTTTTTTGTTCCAGAACCGTGACATTTGATAATCCTCAAGTTATGACACCAAAACAAACATGAGAAATAAATCATGATGTGTCTTCATATCTTTGTGTCAGGTGCAGTTTCACAGAAACAAAGATGAGGGCTTCAGAATGCATCTTGCTTTAAGTGACTTGCGCTTTAACACACATAAGAGACAACAGCTAAAGAATTCCATTTTGTCATGTAGACAAAAGTAAATGTTTTGTTTTAAAATACATTCATATAATGATATGAAATAAATAGGGATGTTTAATATTCTTAATTCACTATTAAACTGCTGTCTGGTGAAAATACACTGATTTGTGGGTGTTTGTATTCACTGTGTCAAAATGTATTGTCCATGTACAGTATACACTGCTTGCTCATGTATTTCTAAAGTTCTCAGTTTGCTGTAGTGAATGTGGATGGGTTAGGAAGCTCTTTGATGGATCAAAGCACAGATAACCTTAAACAATATGTGCAAAAAAGACAGATCATGAGGAGTGGTTATACTTTTGATATATTCCTCAATTAATATCTCTTCATGAAGTCCAGAATGATCCTTGAACCTTGTTGTTATTAAAAAAAAAAAAAACAATGGTTGAAACAAAGGTTGAAAAATGCTATTAAAATTGTAATAAATACTAAATGCTTAAAACACAAAGTGACTGAAAGTATAAACCAAAACTTAGGAAACTATATATGAATAATATAATAATATATGAAATGTTATTTTAAATTTTATGTATAGCTGACATTGTATTCGTGCAGATATCATTGTTACATAAGAAACTTTTTTCGATAGCATGAAAGACTCATTTCATTGTTATTACTTGTCTTTTTCAACATTGCACTTTTGTACACATAACTTTACAATCTTTTTAAAAAAAGATTAAAACAACTTTGGAAAAAAAGAGAAAAGAACACACCTTGTCGTCTCCTATTATGATAATGCATTCATTTGTGTTGCTTGAAAACCTGCAAAACCAGTTTCATTGTCAAACAAGTATGTGAACATGAAGATTTAATATTTCTAGGAATTATTTTAAAGCAAGACATTTTCATTATGTGTTTTTGCACTTGATATATTAATGATCTTTAGTATTTTACATTTATATCATTATTGTATTTGGAAAGCTCACAAAAAAAAACTGAGAGCAACAAACTACATTTTGATAAATGCTGATTTAAGGCAAAACTTCAAAGTATGATCAAGTCAAAGAGTACATGTTTAGTTTTGTTTAGTTATTAAGTTCTGAAGAAAATACATAAATGTACATAGCATAGTCAAAACGTCCTTTACAAAATATGCTTTATTTAAAGCTCTTATACTGGAATTTCATGCTGAAAATCAAGTTTGTCCATTTAATACGAAAGAATCTATTCTTGACTGAATTTTTTTTTTTTTTTTCTTTTTTTGCCATCTCTATTGTATAAGAGCTATTGGTTTCACTGTGAAGGTGTGACAAAGGTGACTGCAGCTTCAATAGGAAAATCAGGAGAGGTGTGTAGACGTCAGGATCTAGGGTATATATATATAAGTTCAGAGTCAGCAGCGAAATCAGAAAGAGGAAGATGTTCTCGACACTGAGTTTGGTTTTTGTGATCACTCTCCTAACCAAAGGTAAATGCCTTCATCTTCATATCATGTTCTTTATAAAATCTGTTACTTTCTTCTGACAAAATTAATTAAATAATTAAAAACAACACAAATTGTTTTTTACAAGTTGAATTATTTATATTTATTGATGCTGTAACATATGCTATAATGTTTTATATGTATGTTTAGACACACACACACACACAAACACTCAAGTTATGATTACTCAATTTGTTTTTAAAAATACTTGAATTAATAGAGTCAGTTTCTAAATAATTTGCTTTAATAGATAGTTTTTCATTTTATGGAAAATTACAATATATTATCTTCCAATTTATATCTGGGATTAGAAAGATGACTTATTAAGCAGATAAAATGAGTCTCATGTGTAGCTACTACCTCGGCTACTCGAGGGTACTGGTTAAGAGCAGTTTTTAACATTTAATCTTGTTTCATCTCCTCCAGGGTGTGACTGCCAATCTTTTGGTAAATATTTTTTCATCACATAATAATACAATTTACTGAGTAACATATTCACCTCTTTCTTGGAGCGTCAGTGTGATGGTCTTTTCCCTCTCTTGTTTGAAGCGTGTGGCAGGGCGCCCCTCAACACAAAGATCGTTGGGGGACAGAATGCATCTGCCGGCGCTTGGCCATGGCAGGCCAGCCTTCATGAGGATGGGAGTCATTTCTGCGGTGGATCACTCATCAACACTGAATGGGTTCTGACAGCAGCTCACTGCTTTCCAAGGTAACCCACACAAACATCTTCAGTAACATGATTCCTTCTTGATAATTAATGTGAGTGTAAACACTTGGTCGTGTCTTCGCATTAGTATCCCCAACCCTGCGGTCTATACTGTGTACCTGGGTCGACAGAGTCAAGAACTATCCAATCCAAACGAGGTGTCAAGGAGCGTCTCTCAAGTCATACTTCATCCAGCATATAACGACCTCCCCCATAACAATGACATGGCTCTGCTGCATCTCTCCTCACCTGTGACCTTCACTAATTTCATCCAACCAGTCTGTCTGGCAGCAGAGGGAAGCATATTCAACAGTGACACGATGTGGGTCACAGGTTGGGGAACCATTGATTCAGGCGGTAAGATGCAAGATAAATTTTTAATGCATGCCAGAAGACGCTTGAGGTCTGATGCTTTTCAGTGTATAGTGAATGTGGGCTTTTGATGCATCCATACATACCAGTTTGACAGTTTAACTCATTTAATACTCAAAGTTTTTCACCTCTTATTTGCATAAAGCTTGAATTCAGTATATCGTAGTGTTATCCTGCTCTTACTTTTTATGCCATATATGATGCAACCAAACTTTAACTGAAAAATATATATATAAAAAAAGCATGTTAATGTCAATGATTCTGCTTCTAAAGATCAGTATATTATGCAAAATGATCTCTGCCTGTTATCTGAGCACTGACGATGAGTTTTTCCTCATTCATTGTTACGCAGTACCCCTTCCTTCACCTCAAAACCTGCTGGAGGTGGATGTGCCCATGGTTGGAAACATCAAGTGTAACTGCCTTAATGGAGGAATAACAGAAAACATGATGTGTGCTGGACCATTGGAAGGTGGAAAAGATTCCTGCCAGGTATCAATAATACATTGCTTGTACCATTTAATGCAATAATATTTTGTCAATTTTATTAATATGTTAATATTTCATTTACTCTGTTGCTGCACAGGGTGACTCTGGAGGTCCAATGGTCATCAGAGAGGGCTCTACATGGATCCAGGCTGGCGTTGTGAGTTTCGGTCAAGGTTGTGCTCTGCCTAATCTTCCTGGTGTGTACGCCAGAGTACAGAACTACCAGAACTGGATCACTCAGCATGTGGGCATGAATAATGCGGGTTTCATCCAGTTTATCTCCAATGCTCCTGTTCTGGATGAGACCTGTCCTTCATCAGGTATGTTTCTTAACATCACCATGACAAAGCAAAATGAAATGATCCATCACTGAAACGGTCTTACAGCTTGCTTACACTTCCCCTTTAGCTGCCATTTACATTTACCTCTCCTTCTCTCTCGCTTTTCTCTCCAGCGCCAGTGTGTGGAGGTTCTGCAGGTTTATGGCCATGGATGGCTAGCATAACTTATCGCAATTATCCAGTATGTGTAGGAACTTTGATCTCTGACCAATTCGTCATGACCTCTGTTGCCTGCTTTGCCAGGTAATCATTTCCAGAAAACTTAATTTCATATGAAATCAGTCGCCTAAAAACCGATGACTTGTGCACACACATTTGACATATCTTATTTTTCAGATTCATGGGTACGGATGGATGGGAAGTCGTCCTCAATGTTGTCCAACCAGACTGCTCCAGCATGCCAATTGCAACTGATGTGGCAAATGTCTTTTTCGACGATATTTTAGGAAACGGTGTAGCACTCCTGCAATTGACTCAACCATTTTCTCAAGTTGCCAATTTACCGGTTAACACGTATGATTTAAGCTTTGGCCCTGGTACTCAATGTTCAGTAATTGGTTGGGACTCAGAAGCTGGTACATGTGAGTTCAATGAACATTAATTCAGACTTTCTATGTCAATATGTTCAATGACATCCCAGTTTTTTTTCTAATCTGCTTTTCTTTCTTCTTATGCAGATCTACCTTTCCATGAATTGCAGACCACCATTGTAAACTGCGATCCTTCAGACAACCCACAGATCAGCATCTGCACAGAGCTTTTGAACGTTCAGCAGGTATTTGCAGAGTCCTTTTTTTCAGTCTTGTCGTTTGATTCTTCAGACTGAAACAGATTTGAGTTACTGAGTACAATTATAATGTTTCTTAGAAATCTAGCACTGTATGATGTTTGTAACAGTCTTTCTGGCTCACTCTCATATAGGATGATGACGGCAGTCCTCTGCTGTGTAAAGTGAACGACATGTGGGTTCAGACTGGTATTCTGTCCATTCCCCCTGGCAGTGAGATCAGCCCATTCTCCAACAGCACAGTCTTCATCCAGACCTCTCCCTTCACCTACTTCCTGACTAACACTATCTACAACGTCCCATCTATTCTGGATGGGGCAGAGTCATTCTCGCCCCTCTCTCTCACTTACATCCTTCTGCTCTCTCTCCCAGCAGTCCTCCAGGCCTTTTTCTGAAGCGGCTATCTGTCACTTTATCACTGAACAAACTAACATATGAAGTACATTTTATGGGGCATTAAAGGGAATTTGCTCTTACATTAGAAATAAAGCTATAAAAATCTTTAATTTGAATCAAATAATTAAGGTGGAATCTTAACCCTTTGCATATTCCAAATAAAACAAGGTACATAAAAAAAAGTTTTGTTTCTCAATTTCTGTAACTCACACTCTCCAGTAAATGAACTCAATTAGTCTTGAAATAACTATTTAAATAAATTTGTTTTTAAGGAAAACAATGTATGGTCCATAATAAATTTGTTTTTTGTCCTGAAACCTGAAGAGAATTATCAATTTTTGAGCCATGGGAACTTAAAATGACATAAAATGAAATTATTTTGTTAAGAAATTATCATTGTTATTTTATTATAAAATGATTCAGTATTTTATTAATTAATTACAGTTGCCTTAACTGTTAATTTTGTAGCCACTGTTTTTACAGTATACTTATTAACACTTCTGAATTTGGCTCTCATGAATATTAGGAAATCCTAATAAGATATTTTCAAATACTAGTGCATATTTTTTAGAAATCATCTGATTTTCAAATTTGAGAGTAATGTTTCTCTGTTCATTTCTCAGTCCTCGTTTTATTGCATAGCACCCCCCCCCCCCCCCCCCCCCCCCCCCAATAAAAAACTACTGAGCTTTGATCATAAAATTAAGCATTTAAATATCATCTTGCTAAGATATATTATTGGGAGATAGTGAGTGACAACTGATATTTATATGCATTTTATGTAAATAGTCTGCAAATACGTAAGCAAATACGTAAAACCTCACATTTGTACAAAAGGCAGAACATAAACGCCTCTTATTGAAAATTCATATGCTGGCAGGTCTCATAGAGAGTCATAAGATAAGCTTATTTATAACACTGTTAGGAAAAATGCAAAAAATTTACATTTAGGTTGACAGCTTGTCATTTGGGCAGTACACGTTATTACCCCATCATTGTTTACAAGTGCCTAAGGCAAGTCAGGCTTCAGTGACAACATGAAGAGATTTGTGTAGATATAGACTTTAGGAGATATAGGCCTATTCTGAGTTTGAGGTTTGTGGTTATATAATGTTAACTGTATTAAAGTATTATTTATGTACCCCTAATAAGAATAAAAATAGACTTAACCTGGAATAAAGAAAATAAATTAATTGTGCATCTCTCCTCAGCCATGAACTATAACACATAGGCCTCATCTGATCTGGGAGCAAACAGAAACACAAACCATACTGTTGAGGAGACAAATGTGAGAACTTGAACAGCTGAACTTGAGGCCATGAAGTCAAACCTGTTATTTCATAATTTAAATACTTCTGCTGCCCAGTAGCAATAACAATATAAAAAACAATGCATTTTTCAAATATTACCAAAGCATGAAGATGAATAAAAGCATTGAGAATATTGGATTTTGCATTGTGTTAACTCATCACAGATGACCGATCTAGCAAAATCGATTTCTTTTTCTCCTCTAAACCTACAGGAGGTAAACATGCCCATGGTTGGAAACAGTAAGTGTAAGGACAATAACTATAGTTGTGAGGTTTTAATAATCAGTCTAATTCTGTGGGAACTATATTATTGGAATCAACAATTTTTTTTATTGCCAATGTTTGAACAGCTTGTAATGAAACTTAAAAACCGACACCTTCCCTGGCTTCTAGGTTATCTGTAAAAGCCTGTAGACTGATTTTTATTTGAAGGACTCAGGATGTTTTTCCCCAGGAAAATCAAAAGGATGCTACATTTGCATATGCGCCAGAGAGCCTCTCTTACTTTCTATTGTATTCTGTTAAATCGTAATTATGGCTTCAAGTGCGTTCAAGTACCCTTTCTACATAAAATTAGGCTAAAAAAATTTGTTACCCTGTTTTTGCGATTTAGGGCTCTTGTTTAGTACTTTGTGTTACTATCTTTCTCTGTTCACATCCTATATTGTTTTGCTGTCCCTGTTTGCCTTGTTTGTTCCCATCGTTAACCCTGTATGTCTCCATGATAATTAACTGACCACACCCCTTTCCCTGTTTGTATCCATGACAATTCATTGAGCCTGTGTATTTATAACCCAGTGTTTGCCCATGTTCTTCATCCAGTCTTGTTCTTTTGCTGGCTGTTACATGGTCATGCCAGCAAAAGAAGGTTTAAGTCTCACGTCCTGATCCAAATGCAGAGAGAAAGAGGAGAGGGTCAGTTCTCACTGAAGCCAGAACTCTCTCAAGCCGTGCTCACACTACAGGAGTTTTAAAATCCTAACCGATTATGAAATCTGGTTGCAGCACACACATAAGGAGAATCTTTGCAGATCCCTGCTGAAAAAAAAGCAAAAAAAACAGCCTAAACTTCTTGGCTGGTTTAAGCTGGAAGTAGCTGTTTAAGCTGGTCTCCCAGCCTGACCAGCTAAGACCAGTCTGATCAATTAAGGAAGTAGCCAAAACCCCTCTAAAACCAGCCTGCTGACCAGCTTAGGCTGGTTTTAGCTGGGGGGGGGTTTTCAGCAGGGTATCTTCCCTCAAATCTTAAACATGCACACACTACAAGATTTGAAAATCGTGGGGCATCACACACCACAAGATATTATTAAGATTATCTTGCCAGAGGGAGCGCCTCACGTGATCTCACGCAGTAGATCGTCATTGATATCTCAGTGATGTTTACATATGTTCGCTAACGTGCTAGCAGCTCCCAGCACTTCTCTTTCTCCTTAAGGTTGTGATACGTTTTCGACACAATATACAGACTACAAAATGTCAAGAAACTTCCTCCGTCTCCACTATGCAACAGAGCTGTACAGCAGCCATTCTGTGATCGTGCATTAGCTATTGTGAAAGTACTGGCCTAATCATATAGCCGTCATCATCCCGATTTAAATCCTAAATATCAAACATGTTTTTGACATTTTGTTCCCTCTCTGGAGCACCCATAGTCTCGCTCGTGAGTACCGGATGCACCCCTGGTCAAGACTTTTTTACATGTTTGATATTAATCGGGGCTGCCCCGATTTGTGTGCGAGCAGATCAGGAGGTACAAGATTCGATCGGTGTACGCCTCACATTGGTAGATAATCTCAAAAACTATAGAATACCATATCTGAGGCAGTTCACTAATCAGCCATTGGTGTTGCTAATAACAAGGGTTTCTGAATTCAACATATAACCCGTTTAATAGATAATCAGTAACACACGTGTGTGCCAGGATGTCCGTGTGGAGGTCCAGTGGTCATTAACCCATTCAGACCTGAATTAAAAAAAAATTATAATAATTTATCCACTTGATATTTGCTCTTGTATAATTGTATTGGTTTAATCAAGAGATCATGTGATGTCCATTTCAATGAACGCAGGGTAACAAGGCTCTGTTTGAATCCAGGCTGATGTTGTGAGTTTTGGTTAAATGCTTGTGCTCTGCCTGATTGGGGCCTGTACCATGATGGTGGCTGAACAAACTCAGGGTTACAGGATTAGTTTCGAGACAAAACCTCACCACTCCAATCCAGCTTGGTTGGTACCATGATGCTGATCAACTTTCTTTGTCAACTCAGGCTTTGATCCTGAGTTAGTGGAGCGTGTGCACATGAATGTGTGACATCAGTGGCGAACAACCAATCACATGCCTCGCAACCCAAAGCAAGTGTGACTCACGTCTCGCGCGAAAGCCAGCAGGATCCAAAACTCTTTTGCTAAAGGTTAAGAAATTGAGGAATATGAGGAATTTAAACACAGTTACACAGAAGAAAGGACTTCTCCATTAAAGAGGACAAATAACAGAAATGATCTTGCTCTCTCAGTGCAGTCACAAGTGAAACTTGTGAAGTTAGTTTGTATCGTTGATATACTGAGTAGAACATGTGAGGTCACATGTAGTCATTTTAAAGCGTTATCTATTGATTCTACAGCTTATTATAATTTTACATAGGATCTGTATAAATATCATTTAAAATAAATGCTTTATAGTAATTGTTAAACTAAAATTGCTTGTGTATAATGGATTAATAATAGGCTAATATAAATCATATAATAATTTTATAAATCGTATATAAATCTTATAAAATGTTTCTAAGTAATTATCACTAAAGCCTGACCATTTTGTTGTAATTTTTATTTTATTTTTTTTGATACTATATGAGCTTTAATTTGGAGGAAGAGAAACTGAGGGAAATACTTTTTTGAATTAAACATTTGTCACCGCTCAGATCTGATTGGTCAATTTGAGATCTCTTACCGAGATCATAACCTGCCTTGGAGCAGGGAAGCTGTGGAGTGTAAATTACTTTGGCAATGAATGCCGCTAAAAGCCAAACCACTTTCATGGTACCTAAAAGCCAGGATTAGTGCAAACTAAACTGAAACTTACCTGGCTATAGCCAACTAATCCGGTGTCATGGTACAGGCCCCCGGTGTGCCTGGTGAGTTATTCAGCAACAGGGTTAAATTTGTGGGCATATCTGTGTGATGTGAACTGTCCTACTCCATGTATGTTTTTTTAACATTACAATGACAAAGCAAAATGAATTTCATCTTTACCTGACTGCAGTTTCATCTGAGCTTCTGTTTACACTCAAGGGTTTGGTCTGAATTCGGGTGTTGGACACACATAAGCACTGTTCTGTCAACACTCTTCATTTTCTGTTTGGTTACTGTTGAATTCTCAAAATTTCTGTCAGAAGATTCTCTTATTTCCCGGCTGGAGGAACAAAGCCTCACTGATTGAGAAGTAATTCAAAAAAATCTCAAGTATGAGCTTCTCACACACCTTCACTGTCTTTCTCATTTTTTTGCTAGCAACACTAGTGTGTGGACAATCTATGAAGCGAGTCTAAAGCGGGGGTTCTCAAACTGTTTTGTCCAGTGAATCCTAAACTATTAACTTAAAGAACCCTCTAAGATTTTAAGTTAATATTAGAAGTAATTTTACAGCACAGTCCTTGTGTGGTTCTTTCATGTGGGTTAAGGGTTACGTGACACACTAATCAAAGCAGGAAAATGGCAGTCCTTTACCATTCAGGTCTTTTGTCCTCGGATCACATTCTCCAATCACACAGTCTTCATCTAAAGTTTCCCTTTACATCTTTCGTGACTAACATTGCTTATACAATGTTTCATCTATTCTGTTTTATCTATCTATCCTCACCCTTCATTCTTGCCTAAAGTGGTCTTTGTCACTCAGTAAACTGACATGTGTGTATAGGCAAAGAATGCAGAATTTTCAAGAGCACATTATTTAGGCAATTTGCTCTTGCATTAGAACCGTAGTTATATTGAGTTTGATAAATTAATTAATAAATTAATGTATATTGAACTTTTTATTAAATTAAAAACTGGATTTAATAAAGTTAATGAAGTACTAAATGACTGTATAAAGTCAATATAATTAGGAGTGGGTCTTTAAATGATTATTTTAAATTTAAAAATAATCCACAAGTAATCTCCAAATAATCTTCAAAGAAAAGAGCACTTTGTCAGGCTTTTTGTCTCTCATTCTCCCAGGCATATCGATCCAACAATTGAGCACTAGAGGGCATTGGAACTAAACACTACATACGTGAAATCTGTCTGTACAAACAAACAAATATACCAAAATAAAGATGGGTGGTATAAATATAGGCACATATAAATGACACTAAGAAGAAGAATCTATCTTCCATTGCTTCTAGCTTTTATTATTATTATTATTATTATTATTATTTTATTTAATCAAATTAAAATAAATTAAAATAAATTCAACTGCTTTATGTAAACGCCAACATGGTTCATATTAAATAATGTATAATGCAAATTATGCCATTTTGCAGCATTCAGTTCATCCATATTCGATGTATTAATCTCATTAAATTCCACTGTCGCAGTGCAACTCCTCATATAATATATACATTATTTATGTCGCTAAATGTTTAACATCAATTTTAACAACGTAAATTCGAGTAATTTTACATTTTGAGACGTTTTCGAGATGGATCAAGTCAAAAGGGACTTTGATCAAGTTTGGTCCCTCCACGTCGCCGTACACGCGAAGGAAGTCGTATCTCGGTTGCCAGGACAACATTGGTCAGCTTCGCTCGAAAAATGTGCAACCCAAAGTAAACATCTGGTTTCATTAAATTAAATAAACCTCCTGATAACTGAAAACCCTGGTCAATTAAACTGGGAATGCAGGGAGGATGTAATGGTATGTACGATTGTTTTGTGTTTGTTTGCTACGTTATTGAAATGAAGATTTGATTTTCAGACGCAGTCTGTAACTGCATCTGTGCGTTTCTCAACCAAACTACTAGCGTTTTCTTTACAAATTAAGTTTATGTTTTTTTTCCCATTGCAATATACAAATAATATATAATATGATGATAATGAACGGCGTATATATTTAAATGAACACACATTAAAATAGGTGTTTCTGTCAGAACTGATGACATAAATCTCATCTTTCACTAAACGTACATTACATGAGCTAGCTTTTCGCAGCTCTGTTACTAAACTGCACAGATCAGAGCGTGATTTGTTCGTGTAGTATTTATTTTCTGATTTACTACGTGATTTCAGATGGGTGTTGGCAGTCCCAGCCTTAATACGCTGCTGTACATGTGTAATTGAATATATTAATGTGTTTAAAGAACCATTGTGATATGAAGTAAAATTAATAATGAGAGTAAATATTTCATAAGAACATTTCATATTTCACAGGGATTAAAAACCTAGCGAGGTGTGGAGAAAACCCATTTGAAAACTCCTAAAACGTTTATTTATGAAAGAAAAAACAAACAAAACTATTACTAATTCAAAATACAAAACAATGCTCTTTTTTCCATAAGATGTACTGATGACTAGTGACATATAGTGATGTTTCCATCTCCCCTGTCAGGCTGTTCCCGTGTGGGCTCTTTCCCTCCCGCTGCCTGCCATCATCATGATCGCTGTGGGGCTCTATATGATTTTCCTTGCGGCTGTGCTGTGGTGTCATCACTGTCTCAAGGTACTTCAGCTTCATCACTTCCTCTTTCTGAGGAAACTTTATAAAACTTTTCTGTGAGCCAAATTGCTTAACAGTCTTCTAGAATCAATATCTATGGCTGTTGCTATCCAGCAGCCTATCTGTCTCAGTGGCTGTCTCAGATGTAGCCTGATTTTTCACAGCTTCCTTGTTCTGAAGGGCAGTTTAAATCTCAGTTCCCACTGTTCTCACTTCTCTCTTTTGGGTCATTTTTGCATTGTGTAACAGCTCTCTGACTTTACAGGCCAAGTGTGATCCTCAGTGTTCAGATTGCTGTGCTAGTTTCTCTCCTTGCGAGTACTGTTTAGTGTGTGCCCAGTCATGTGACTGCCGTGCACCATCTCTGCAATCCTGTCTGGACTATTCCTGCCCCTCCCCTAATGTAAGTCACACGTTGATTGTCTCTTCCTATTTTAAACTGAATACACTTGTACGCTTTTTGCCACATAAGACTGAAGTCTTTGATCCCTTAGTGTGATATACTCTACAATAAGATTTAGTTTTTTAACATTAGTTAATGTATAAGTTGACATGAACTACGAGAATTCTATTATTATAATTTTTTTGACCTTTGTTAATCTTAGTTAATGAAAATACAATCATTCATTCTTTGTTCTCGGTTGGGAAAACAAAGTAACTTGCGTTACTTATTTGAAAAAGTAACTCAGATATTTTGTTGTAAATTTAAAAGTAATGCGTTACTTTACAAGTTACTTAAAAGGTAATCCGATTAAATAATTTGTGTTACTTGTTATGTGTTACCCCCAAGACTGCCTTTGTAACTAATCCTTACATCCTAACATTATGATGGTATTATCAAATAACTTTATTATCAAAGAACTCAAGTGTTTTTGTTTTTTCTAAATAATAAACAGTTTACAAAATCCTGCCTATCAATGCCTATAATATGAATAGAACTGGTGTAAACCTGTTTTCCTTGATCTTGTTCAATGTAGTGTGCGATGTGGGATTGTGCCTGTACCTGTCAGCCTCCAGAGTGCGACTCCATCAACTGCTTCTGCTTTGAGATCAAGTTTAAGTAGAAGGGAGGACGAAAAGAAAAAGATCCTCCTCAATTTAATAGATGCCTTAGAAGCTCCAGCTCCAAGTGACACTTACATATGTTTTAAGCTCTAGAGAAATTGTGATTCAGTCTTTGGCTGTTCTGTAAAGTTTGCATAATTTCTGAAACGCATCCTTCCTATTTATGATCATTGATTCAACTAAAATAAAGATTAAGATGTGCATCTATTGGGAATATACAGTACATTGTTTAATTGAATCATGTATGACTGTTTTTCTCATGCTTAATAAAACAGCATAAATATTATTAAAACACAATACATACTATTGTAGTAAAATGGTTATTGGACATATTTCATTCATATCGGGATGAATGGGAACATTCATAACAGTCCACAAGCATTACAGAACAATAGAAGACTGAGGGGAAAATAAAGGTTTTATGTATATGAATTTGTAGCATATGACTTTAAGAAGTGCCATGAACTTTTAAAACTTAAATTTTACGCACAAAAAGTCCTATTAACTTATTGTGACTTTTTACAGTCATGTACTTTTTTGTTGTTTATTTTTTTCTAGTTTTCCAGTCAGCAATAAAAGCCAGTGTGTTTCTCTTTGGCATCATTGTGTTTGGTAAGATGGACATTTGTGCTTCATACAAAGCGAAGTTAGGAATCTGTAAACCATATATGCTGTTCAGTGTGTCTCATTCTGACACAGATGTCTTTGAAATGTCTGGACTATATGCTCACCAATATTTATATAAGATACACTTTTATATACATATAGTTCTGACTGACCAATTTTAGATTAAAGTTGTGATTAGATTTCTTTTGTGATTTACTCTAATACTGTAAAAGTGTAACAAAACCTATTTCCTAATTTTATTGATCTAATTGTTTATCTCGGTTGTTACATAAGAAATATGATCTTATGTGAAATGTGGCCATATTTAGAGTGCTTACAGCCAACACACTATGGCTTACAAAGTAAACCTGCTGTGACACGGTCACTTCTTATTGATGGTGCCTGTGTTGCCTGGCAAATTTTTTATATAAACATGTGCTATTTTTTGTAAATGGGTAGTTTTCAAATTAAAGATTTTTTAATGAGGCTTTGTTTCCAGTAGAATTATTATCTATCAAGCATTGGTGGTGAGATATTAAAAAATTCACTTTACATTCTTTGTTGGATTGTCCTGGATTTTCTGCTTTGTTTCTGAAACATGCAATTTTAAAAATGTTCAATTTATTTGTTGGAAGTTTCTACACTTTTCTATAAAGGCTTTCTATTTTCTATTTTGATGTAGCTCTTGCTGATTACAGCGATTATGTAGAGAAGATGTTTGAAAGATGAAAGGTCATGACAGAAGATCTCATGACAGTAGATCCCTTTTCTGATGACAGTAATCTCATAGATAGAGGTAACATCAGAGAACATCATGCAGAAGTTTCATTCAGATTATTGCAGTCATCTGGAGACCACCAGCCCACCTTGGCATCGTTATTAAATAGGGATTGCATTAATGCATGCTATAATTCATGCATGTAGCAACAACATTAATAATCATATACCATGTCTATGCCACTCACAACCTTTCTCTTTAACCTTTCTTTGCTGCATGCCAGTGTGCATGAATGTCACATCGCCCTTCTCCGGTTGCATCGTGGGTTTGCCTGCTACTAAGATTAGCCAAACCCACGGAATGTCAAAGGTCACTTCGTCTGAATAAATACAGGTCATCTGGCACTAAAGGGATTGTCACAGACTATCCAGACCTCCTCTGCCTTCATTTGGGGAGTATCTCTCGCTCACTTCATCCAAAAACACGGTAAAAATGTGCATGCTCTATTCTTTTATTCTGTAGTACAAAAATGTAAATTGTAGATATACGGTACTTGTGTACTATATTATAAGATTCTTTTATTTTGTAGGCTTTACTTTTTTATTTGCTTTTATTTAAAGCCATTTGCTCAAATTATTTTCTACTGTTGCACGATTTTGTTTATATTTCAAATATTAATACCAAAATTAATATTATTATTTATACTACTACCACTACTACTACTAATATAAATGTTTTTAAAATAATGTACAATAATAATTATTATGACTGTTTTAAAAAATACATTTATATATATATATATATATATATATATATATTTATTTATCTGGCTTTCTTTTTAAATCATGAATTATGTTAACCAGCTTTAGTGACTCTGCTTGGCATTCAACATCCCAAACAAGCCTTTTTAGACCCCTTTTCACAAATCACAACCTGCTGTCTAATGCTCAGCTGGACCACTGGCTTTCAGCCATCAGATTAGTGTCTATATTTAATTTGGCCTTTGGTTGAATGCAACTTGAGCGGAGGGTGTTAGAGGTTTGCTATTCAATGTCCAGTAGACAGAGAAGCAATATAATATAACATCAGATTTAATTTTATTAAAGAAAAACACACATTAGCGTTAGTTTATAGCCTGTTAGACACACTCCTAAAAGCTCAGAAATAACTGCACTGACAAGGTCATATGTATTCGCTTACATCAATGGAGCACTTCAAAACGTCACTTCCAGCTCTGTTTCCTGCATGTGAACTCTGTCACGTACCACAAGAACATCTTCCCCGCCTCTAATTGTAATAAAACCACTCCCCTATTGTTACATCACTCTTAAGCCCGCCTTCCAAAGCACAGCAGCCAATCATCGTCTCTTTGCCCAGGCTATCAAAACAAGACTCGCGTGCTGATTGGTCCAGCTATCCTCTTCTAAAATTGCTAAATAATTTCCTTCCTTTATTGCGTCGTAGTGCAACCATAGGACAACGTGGCTACGCTGAAAGTGTGGCTCGGAAACAATCTCTTCCTTAACGTCAATTTAACAGGTGAGTCTTTTCCTAAATATATAAAACGCCGACATCCAAGTAAAATTAAACATATCTGAACGATTCTAGTTTCTCGCTAGTCTCTTTTCCGTTATCATGCAAAGTAAACAGTTACGTGAGTCGTACAAGGTCAAACGCGTTTGTGTCTCAAGGCCATGTCGCATCAAAACTCGTCGAGAAATAGCTAACAAAATGTGGTTAGAAGAAAGAAAAATCAGTGCTTTTAGTAAGGTTTACGATTTAAGTACACACCCATATCTGAACCCTTGCTCAGACTCTTTGGTGTTGATTTAACAGTCACCTGATTCATTACTTGGTCTTAGGACAATGTTTTTGTAATGTGATTCATGTGTTTGTACTGGTGCTCTGAATAATTTAATGTGTATTTGTCTCGCACACCTTCCTCCACAGAGTCAAGATGCCTCACGCTTACCCATTCCTCTCTCCAGAGCAGAAGAAGGAGCTGAGCGATATTGCTGCGAGGATTGTTGCTCCTGGCAAAGGCATTCTTGCTGCGGATGAGTCTACAGGTACATTAAGCCACTCAATTTGTGTTTGTTAGTAACCTATTCATTTGCTCTTCTAATCTGTCATCTCCAATCTTTGTTCTTGTGCAGGTAGCGTGGCCAAGCGGTTCCAGAGCATCAATGCGGAGAACACCGAGGAGAACAGGAGACTGTACCGCCAGCTTCTGTTCACCGCAGACGACCGCGTCAAGCCCTGCATCGGCGGCGTCATCCTCTTCCACGAGACCCTCTACCAGAAGACAGATGATGGCAAACTCTTCTCCCAGCTGCTTAAGGAGAGGGGCATGGTAGTTGGCATCAAAGTGGACAAGGGTGTGGTTCCCCTGGCTGGCACCAATGGAGAGACCACCACACAAGGTGAAAATCCCATCACTGTCTATAAAATAGATTATCAGGTAGTAAAATTACTCATGGTATTTTATAACCTTTCGTATCCACTTAAATGCTGGAATTAGATGGACTTTGTCCAGAACTGAATGGTCACAGTCACTTGCTGATGACTCATTAATACTCATCTGTCTCTGCGTTCGCAGGTCTGGATGGGCTGTACGAGCGCTGCGCTCAGTACAAGAAAGACGGAGCAGACTTTGCTAAATGGAGGTGTGTGCTGAAGATCACCCCCACAACCCCCTCAAGACTGGCCATCATTGAGAACGCCAATGTGCTCGCCCGCTACGCTAGCATCTGCCAGATGGTGAGACACTTACAGCGACTATATCCATGTGGTGGTGGTGTTGTTTTTTTTAAATGAATGTTTTTATTCAGGATAGATGCATTCAATTGATCAAAAGTGACAGTAAAGACATGTATAATATTGCAAAAGATTTTTATTTCAAATAAATGCTGTTCTTTTGAAATTTCTGTTCAAAGAATAAGAAATGTTTCTTGAGCAGACTTCTGAAGGATCATGTGACACTGAAGACTGCATTAATGATGCTGAAAATTCTGCCATCACAGAAATAAATTACCTTTTAATAGATGAAGAAAAAAAAAGTTATTTTAAATACTAATAATATTTTACAATATCCTGTATTTTTGATCAAATAAATGCAGCCATGGTGAACATAAGGGACTTCTGTCAAAAACATGAAAAAGTTGTACCCACCCCAAACCTTTCAATTGTATTGAATATTACAATAATTCATGATTTCATAAAAATAATTTCACATCATTTCATCTTTCTCCTCAGCATGGCATTGTGCCCATCGTGGAGCCTGAGATCCTGCCTGATGGTGACCATGACCTGAAGAGGTGCCAGTATGTGACCGAGAAGGTTCTGGCTGCTGTGTACAAGGCTCTGTCAGACCACCATGTCTACTTGGAGGGCACTCTGCTCAAACCCAACATGGTGACCGCCGGGCATTCGTGTTCCCAGAAGTACGCCCCTCAGGAGGTCGCCATGGCGACTGTCACAGCACTTCGCCGCACCGTTCCTCCCGCTGTGCCTGGTTAGTGAAGCGTCTGCAATTACTCACTCAGTCATGACAGAGTCTTTATCTTATCACTGGCCTGCTCAAGCATGTAATTATCCTTGTGCAGTATCATTACCTCATACAACTCCACTTTGTCGACGTAGGTATCACCTTCCTGTCTGGAGGCCAGAGTGAGGAGGAGGCCTCACTCAACCTGAATGCCATTAACCAGTGTCCACTGCAAAAGCCCTGGGCCCTGACCTTCTCCTACGGTCGTGCCCTGCAGGCCTCTGCCCTCAAAGCCTGGGGTGGCAAGAAGGAGAATGGCAAGGCCTGCCAGGAGGAGTTCATCAAGAGAGCTCTTGTAAGTTTTATTAACTTGAGATCATCTACAGGATACTGATCTGGTTATATGAAAATCCTAGTTTTGTAACCAGATATTCTCTAATTGCAGTTTGCAGTACAAAAAAAAAAGAAAAATCTGCCATGTTTTTTTTTTTTTTTTTTTCCTCTATTGACTTATAATTTATTTTTTTAATTATAATGAATGTTCTTTTTAATTATTTATTATAAATGTTGTATGTATAAATATCAATGTATTTTAATTTATCATGCCTGTATATTATACAATTTTTTTTATTATTATCTTATTTAAACATGTTGTTCATTTCTTTTTATTTTTGCTCATTACATAGAATATTTTTTTGAGATTCTTGACTGTAAGTCATGAAGTCATTTGTTGAGGAGGATAAGCATTTCATATGTGAACGTTTTAAAACAAGTGTTTGGTCTTGTTGTGTTTCTATCTCCAGAACAACAGCCAGGCCTGTGTTGGGAAGTATGTGTCCAAAGGAGATAAGGGTGCTGCTGCTGGAGAGTCTCTCTTTGTGGCCAACCATGCCTACTAATCACCAGGAAGCCTTTTCCATTTCAATCCTCCTCATATTCCTGAAGAATCAATGAACCCAAACGCACCTATACTCTGAACTCATCATTTGACCCATTCCCTTTTTCTTTCTAGTGTTTGTTACTTCCATGTGTGAAAACAAAACTATGAAACTAAGATATCATATTAAAAAGAGTAATTGTAATTTAATAAATTTTTTGCCCTAATCTCCCTCTTTTAATAGCACTCCAATGTATTGTAATGTTTACCTCTTTAGAGAAACGTTGCTCTTGTACTAGCAGTACTTATAATAACTGTATTTGACTTGCACAAAGCACATATACCTTTCAGTGGTATATTATTATTATTATTGTTACTGTTGTTGTTTAATATGATAAACACTGGGGAAAAAACATTAAAGTATTTCACTGCTAACCTAATTTGTTTCTTTCATGCTGTTATCCACACGACACATCTTTGTGAGGTTTTGGGTCGGTGTCTGTTGGAATATTTCTCTGAATATTTGTCTATTCATCTTATGAACCTTGTGAACCAACCCAGATGCAAGAATGTCAATTTATAGGATGATTATACTCCTAAGAAGAATCTCTGCTGCTTTACCATTTCAGTTGCAAGATTATTATCAGTAAGCTGTTTTGTAATTGTCAAGGATGCTTGATAAACTCTGCTTTCTGAAATATTGAAATGGCTATAAATAATGGTTCGGGGCGAATATTAAACTGGCCAAAGCATGTGATTTCAGTGAATGAGACTAAGTTTCATTACACGGTTTTAAACCTTTCACACTTTCTCGACACCCTGTAGACTGACATTATCTAGTATTTTTTTTTAAATGTTTCTGGCTCAGTTTATTGGCAGCTGGCAGTAGATGTATGGCCTGAGTTCATGACAAGGAGCTTGTAGTGGTTTCTGAAGTGACACATTACTTGCAGAAGCCTTTATGTCAGTCTAATGCATTAGTGATGGGCAAATGAAGCCTCGTGAAGCACTGAGGCTGTCCCCTGACTGTTTCGGGAAAAGATTTAAAGCTTCGCGAGTGTCAAAAACTCATCTGGTGTTTAATAAAAACAAAGCAACCAAAAGCCTGTGAAAGACACTCCGTGGGACGAAGCAGCGACCACAAATTCCATCGTTACGTGCACAAATAAAAGCCTAACTGTGTGTGTGTTTGTTGAATTTCTGTCTCTGATAAAATAATTTACCCATTAAACTGTGGTATTAAATGCCCATATGAATATCAATATGATGTAACAGAAGAATAATGCACACACATATATGAATTGCATATGACAAATACTTTAATTTTTCTGAACTTTTATGACTGGGTATTTAAAAATGTAATTGAATAAGTCTGAATGAAAACTTTCTCATAAAGTAAGATGTGGGGTTTCGAACATTCCGACCCGCACACGTGATTTCAAGTTTCTAGGGCCTATGTGAAAGGATGGAAAGGCCACTCATGTCAGCCCAACAGTTCAAAGCTGACTGAAGTTAAAAACAGCAAGGTGTTTTCCACGTCTTACTCCATAACCTGAAATAAAAACATAAGTCAATGTTATTCATCGAAATACATTACATTCAGAGCAAATCTGACATGGAAAAAAAGATTATGATATAATAATAATAATCTTAGACTTAGACTTAAATTAGTCCTGTGCTCCAGCTGTTCCTCAACAACTCGAAGCACTTCAGAGGCTACAGCTTCGTAAAGAACTTTAGTCTCTGTAATGTGTGATTTCCTTAAATTTAAGAAAATAAGAAAATGTGACAGGCGGTTTTCCATGACTTGCTCCATGACCTAAAACAAAAAAATAAATAAGTGTTATTCAATAAAATACATTACATTTAGAGCAAATCTGACTTCTGTAAAAAGATTTGATTTGTAGTCTGTGATTAACCTGAATATAAGATTTTATAAATCGAAAACAGTGAGTGAGAAACAAAAAGATGTAATAATACTCACAACTGTGAACTGTGATGTACTGTAGGCCTATGGCATGTGTGGCGTCTTCTCAGCATATTTCATAGCCACCTAATCAACAAAGCAAAAAAATAACAATTATCATGTGCATAGAACTTATATCACTCCCATTATGAATCCTGAACAGATATGCAAAGTTTAGGAAGTAAAAAGAAGGGTAGGTAAAAAGAAACCTTAAATCCATCTTTCTCTGCATGCACAAAGCCAAATTCTCCTTCTCCCAGCTTGAAGCCAATTTCATAACGCCCATACAGATGTGCCATAACAAAAGAAACAATTGTAGTTAGCATAAAAATACATGTCACTAAAATGTATTATTATGAAATGATGAAATGTTGACCAGGTGCAAAATACATTTAAGTTGAAAGATACCAATTATGAACAAGAAAACTTTAAAAATGAACTTGAAAATGAGGCTTTATTCTGATCATCTGAGGTCAGGGGTGTTCAGTCCTGGTCCTGGAGGGTCACCTGCAGAGTTTAGGTCCAAGCTGAAAGCACCTGAAGCAACTCCAGATAACACAGCTCTGCCCCTTTTGTCTAAAGCATGGGTCTTCAACCTTTTTCAGGGGCCTCTTAATTAGGTGACAGAGACCTGGAGCAAGGACCCCCAATACAAAAATGTGTCAAGCAGAGCTACATATTAAGCATACAGTCTTAGATATTAATAAAACCTAACCATATTATTAAGTTATACTTTGTGTATATTATGTTAAGACAGTAGATCAGAACTATGCACATTATTATTGTTGTGTAATATGTGTATATTACATTTTATTTTTAAAACTGAGACTTATGCATCAATAAAAAACAACATGCTGAGATAAAAATCACAATTCATTAGGCCTAGTTGTTTGCAGTTGGTGTATTATTTTAATGGATTTGTCAGACATTTTAATTTTACTAGTCAGAAGGGCATTGATACATTTACCTGAACTTCAGCTATATAGCCTTAGTTTATTAAAAATTCACATTTTAATTTTACTGTCAGATGGACAAATAAATATTTACTCAAACTTTAGCGTCAAGCTTATTAAAGTTAACATTTTATTTTTACTATATGTCCCAAAACACACTACATCGAATCATTTTTAATGGATTTAATGGTTAAAAGTTGATGGTTTGTAAGGTTTTAATGGTATTTATAGTGGAAACCATTAGAATTTATGTGATGGTTTTCAGCAGGGACAAGGCATTGCTTTTACAAATAACTGGAATGGTGGGATTTAAAAAAAAACAACAACAACAAAAAAAAAACACTTACTGATACTAATATTTTTTTATTAATCTTAATAGTTTGCATCCCTTGTCAAAAAATCCTATTGGAATTTCTTAGCATTTCTGAAGACTGGCCAGCAGATGGAGACAGCGATGTTGACAATAGAAATTGGCAGAAGTGTTTAGTTAGGTGTCTTGTTTGTTCACTAATGGGCCCAACAATTACAATGCTAAAATAATGTTCACATGGTGCAGATATTCTTATTACTATGAATATTCGTGTTACTATAATATATTCTATATTAATGTTATTTAGTACTACGAATAGTTGGGTAACGTCTATGGTGGTTAATGGGAGATTATAGCAAAAAATATTTTTGCATTCCCATTTGCTCCAACAGCAAAACAAAAACATTCATGATAGCGTTTCCACCACTTCCACAAATGATTTTTGGAAAAGCTTTTGTATTAGAAACACCCTTGCTGCAGTCTTAACTATAACTGGTTTTTAGTAGTAGTAGTAGTAGTAGCATTACTATTATGGATCAAGCCTGAGTTGACAGAGAAACTTGATGATCAGCTAAGCATGTGATTGGCTGTTCATTACTGATGTCACACTTTTATGTGCACATGCTACATTAACTCAGGATCAAGCCTGAGTTGACAGAGAAACTTGATGATCAGCTTATACCAACAAAGCCGGATTGGACTGGTTTGGTTTTGTCAACTCAAAACTAAGCCTGTAACCCCGAGTTTGTTCGGCCACCATCATGGTACAGGCCCCAGGTTTAAAAAAAAAAAAAAAACAGCTGATAATATAAGCAAATATGACAAATTCCTAATCATATACCATGAAACTGAAACTGAGGAAAATGCTACATTGATCACTCTTAGCATAAATGTACTAGATGTGATTATGATTTTAATAGATACATTTACAAGACTCACAAGACACACTTTTTCTTATAACAACAATTACCTAATACATTTACACAACGTAGTATGATTTAAAGCTAAGCAAATTAAACTGAATAATTTCAAATACCTGTATGAACATATGAAGAGTTTATTTGCTAAAACAGATTTTAAATGTTCAAAAATCACGTTTTTTTATTACGTTGTCATGTTTTTATTGTGTTTTATTGTGTTAGTTAGCTGTATTTTATAGGTATTCTTAACCTAATCAAAATAACCCAACTTTGTTTTGATTCATTATTATTAAAAATAACCCAACTGCAGTTTGATTGAGATTAATTGGAATGCACAATGAAAAAACATTATTTTTGTTAAAACTGTTAAAAACGGAGTTATCTGTTTTTGCAAATGAACTCTTCATCATTTGTACATTGGGAACAATGTGGGTGGGAACTATTTGCGCGTGGCGGCTGCAGCGCGTTCGGTCGGATGTATTTTTGTGCAGCACCTGCTGCTGCTGTGATTATTACTGGCGCATGTCAAAATGAAAAGTGGAAGGCAGCGGATTCTTGTTCTGTTTATCTGATATAACATCGCTATGGATGAGTCATGGTCATACAGATAGGCCGTTTTTCATGACTCTGTTATGTTTATGGATGTCTGCAGTTATCGTCTCACAGCGAGAGATATAAGTTATAAAGTTTATGTGACAGTTTTTCGCTGTGAAAGTTCGCGATGGATCAAGCAGTAAACTCAGACCCTGTCAACGCAGCCGACTCTGGTAAAATGGATGTTGACATTTTTTATTGTATGACAGAATTTTATGATAAATATGTTTTATCTTGAGATGTATTTATTCGTGTGTCTCCAGGTCGTCAGCGCTGGAGGAACTGGATTGGATTTTGGTAAGTGAATCCTCTGTTAACTTTTCTTTAAATAAGTGACACAAAATATGTCAAGTGATCTTTATTATCTCTATCAACTAGGTTACTGGGACTTTGCAATAACTTCGCATATGTGGTGATGCTGAGTGCAGCCCATGACATCTTACAAAAACAGGAATCTCACAACACAACGACACCTGTAAGACATTTCTGTTATTAGAGTGTTATCAAATATACCTGAAGAATATACAATATTAGTTAAATGTAATTAAGATCCCTTGTGTTTACCTGAAGTACACTTTCATGGCTGTTTATTAAACATAAATGCTTGCCAGTGCATTCACCAGTACAGCTTTTTTTTAACCATATTTCAAAGACAATAGAAGTTATAATGAAATTACATATAAAGATAAGTCCAATTTATGTTTAAAAACTCTCTCAGTTCACTTTATTGCATGTCATATAATTGTAAACTACAATACAGTTTCATTTAGTTCAATTGTGAAAACATTACACTCGTAAATATATGTTTTTAAGTTTATTATTTCCATATGTACTCTTTTAAGAGAATGCTAAAGTGTACTTCTTTTTTTGCAAAAATTGACTTCTCTGTCTTTCTTGTTTTTGGTTATGTTCTTTCACTAGACTCCTGCTCCAAATGGGACTAACACAGAGATCAGCAAGAGCAGCCGCTATGACTGCAGTCCTGTGTCTACTGCAGTAAGTAGCCCTGTCTTTCTTTTTCTCTTTCATTTTTGGTTTCACCTGTACAGACTTGTCCCACATTTAAGTGCAAGTTGAAATATTTGTTCAGGGAGTGACACTTTGTTTTCTTTCTGTTTCTAGGCTGTGCTGTTGGCTGATATCTTGCCCACCCTCCTAATCAAATTCACAGCACCTTTCTATATACACAGAGTGCCTTATGGGTAAAGTTGGCAAGCACGTCTTTATCTGAGATCTAATTGCAAACATCCATCAGCATCCTGAAACCGGTTTAGTTGTTTAGATAAATTGATGTAATACTGTGATAAGAGATGAAGTGGCAACTCTGAATAGTTTGAGAAATCAATGTCAAAAGGGACGAAGTCCGATGTTGTTTGTTGCCCTTTACAGTGTGGAACACAACAGACGAGCTATTCCTGTATTATAAATAATGTGTTGTTTAATAATAATTATGTTTTCTTTTTCCTTTTATAATGAACAGATTCCGTGTTTTGGTGTGTTTCTTCACGGCAGTAGTCAGCTTCCTGATGGTGTCGTTCTCTTCAACTATATTGATGAGCATATTTGGTACTGAGCATGTGTGTGCATTCCTCCTCTGAGCTGAGATTTGATGGATATTGTAATGAATCTTTGGATTTTTCCTCAGGTGTCGTCTTTGCCAGTATTAGTTCAGGATTGGGGGAGCTTTCCTTTCTCTCCCTCTCTGTGTTTTTCAGCAGGTAAAGCCTCCTAGAAACCCATTTACTGAAGATGTGTTTAGAATCGGATACTATTGTACCAGCACAGTATGCACTGATTTTGAAAACATTATGACTAAATAGAAATAGAAGGTTTCATTTAGTGCCTTGCATTGTGTGCAATGTTTTTCTGGTTTGCTTTATTGAATACTTACTTGAATACATTTTATGCATGCAGAACATTTGCATACTGTGCACAGTATTCACTGCTGGTCTGTGAGATTCTTTAATTAATGTTTGTACTCTGCAAGGATGCATTAAATTGATCAAAAGTGGCAGGAAACATTTCTAAATGAGTGACTGAATATGTCCCAAACTAACATTATGTTCTTTTGAACTTTCTATTCACCAAAAAATAAATCAGCGTATTATAATTATTTCTGAAGGATCATGTGACACTGAAGATGGCTGCTGAAAATTCAGGTTTACCATCACAGGAATAAATTACATTTAAGATATATTCAGACAGAAATCGGATATTTTAAATTGGAATAATATTTTGTAACCAATTTAATGATAATAATAATAATATTGTAAATTTTTAGA
Organism: Cyprinus carpio; assembly: GCF_018340385.1. Taxonomy (NCBI): domain Eukaryota; kingdom Metazoa; phylum Chordata; class Actinopteri; order Cypriniformes; family Cyprinidae; genus Cyprinus; species Cyprinus carpio. The sequence goes on along the minus strand of NC_056599.1, from coordinate 20,528,529 downwards.
ATATATTTTGATCAAATAAATGCAGCCTTTATGAGAATAAGAGACTTCTTTCAGAAACTTTTAAAAAGCTCTATAGTTGCTGATCTCTCTTTTACTTGCTGTTGTCTATCATTACTTTGCATCAGTGTGTCTGTCTCTTTAAGATGTGTTAAGTGGCTGGGGGTCTGGCACGGGGGCAGCAGGGGTAGCTGGAGCTCTCCTCTACTCTGCATTTACACAGGCTGGTCTGACCCCACAAGTTACGTTATGGATCATGCTGGTTGTGCCTGTTATTTTGGCTGTCAGGTCAGCAGAACGTTCTCAACTCTCTGGGGTTGCACCTATTAAGAAGATTCACTGCATCAATGTATCTTTTCCTCTTATGATTTCTTTCAGCTATTTCTTTCTCCTGGTGTTCCCATCCTCATTTCCACAGTGGAGGCGGCACGAGGATGGTCACAGTGCTTCCAGAGTGATAAACTCCCAGGAGAGGCGTCCTTTAATTGAGGAAGAGGCCGATACTGATGAGGATACCGAGACAACTCAGGAAGAGCAAGGTGTGTACAGTTAGGAACTCGTTGCAACTTTATTTCGAAAGTCCACTTAAGACATTCTACTAACTATAAGTAACTATGCAACTACATGGCAGCTAATTCTCAGAGTAGACTGTTAGGTTCAGTTTAGGGTTAGTAGAATAAGTTTACATATACTTGCAAAGTTTCTCGTAGTCAGTATGTTGATTGTTGTGGACCCATCAAAATAAAGTGTTAAGATATTAAGCAGACAGCAACTTTTCATGCTCATGATGATGTGAATGATAATCCATAAGCCATGCTTTCTTCCTTCTGACAGAGGACAAGCACATCAGACCCCTGTCCTTCACTGACAAGATATATATCATGAAGGTTAGACCTACTTTGTACCTGTATACGGTCCTTAGTTTGGCGATTCTTGTCTGCTTAAATTACATTGCGTCTGCATATAATGGAATTTAAAGTTGCACTAAGCAATTTTTGCTTGATTATCATTATTGCTTGAGATATTATTTATTTGTTCACAGACCTTGTGCACCTATCGGTATGAATACAGTGCATTGTTTTCATTACCGATGCTATTTTAGCCATGACATGCATATTTGTCACATGATTTTTTTCTCCAAAAATGATAATTACTATAATAGTAGCCTAATTGTATAGAGTTACTGATGTAATATTCAGTTAGTCATGTGATAATAGTTTCCCAAAATACTTGTTTTCTAGGCAACTGAACACCAGAAATGCTGTTCACTTCTTCCAGTGTTACATTAAAAAAAAAAAAAAGACTTGGTGTGCATTTTAAGTATGAGCATAGCTTGTGTGTGTCATGTAGGATTGCATTATATGTGTGTTAATATTGTTTTGTTTGCACCTTATTTTGCTGCAGTCGGAAAACACACTTCCTCTTTGAGTCTGTAGTCTTTCAGTGTGTTCTTACCCATGTGATCTCTTTCAGGGTCTGCTGAAGTTTATTATTCCTCTTGGTGTGGTTTACTTTGCTGAGTATTTTATTAACCAGGGACTGGTGAGTGTTTTCTGTCACAGTCTTAGTTAAAAGTCAGTGAGAGCGAGACCACAATAGAACAATCTGTGATCACTGACACTGAATATCAATATCTATCCATCCATCTCTCCAAAATTAGTTGGAGCTGCTCTACTTCCCTGACTCCCATCTCTCACATGCAGAACAGTATCGCTGGTAAGACACATCACTTCCTGCCTTCGTGTTTTTGAATGACACGACCTTTAAAAATGTTGTGTTCAGAAGTCTTTTATGCTCACCAAAACTTTTGATAGGCAGTGTATACTTCGGAGAGGTTCCTACTCAATCAAAATCCATCTGAAGATTGAAGGAAGTTTAAGAACTGACAATTTTTAAACCCTATTTAAGTTTTACAGAGACAGATCCACTTGGTAAAAGTTGTAGTCTTGGGATTCTTCACCAGTTGTGCTTCATTATCTCTCCTCTGCAGGTATCAGACTCTTTACCAGATTGGTGTGTTTGCTTCCCGCACGTCTCTCGTCTGTTTTAAGATCAGGAAAATTTTCCTTATGTCTCTCTTACAGGTGAGATCTTAGGCTGAACCACAAGACACTACATAAACTAATACATGCATTCACATTTAGTCATTAATCAAAAGCTTTTATCCAAAGTGACTTTCAACAAAAAAATCAACAAAAGAGCATTGATATGCAAATGCTATAACAAGTCACAGTTAGCTTAACACAGTACACGAAGCAAGATTTTTTTTAATTGTATAATAAATAAAAAGAAAACGTGTAGAATAGAAAAAGAATAGAGCGAGCTAGTGTTAGCGGCCTTTATTGCTTTTGTTAATTGTATAAAAATGAAAAGAAAATAAATACATAGCCTACAAAAAGAACAGAGAAGCATATGAAACTGTAAATATCACACACTAGTAAAGAACTCTTCATGACGTGGATTACTCTTTCTCTCTCAGTGTTTGAATGCTGTTCTGTTGGCTTTCGCTGTATACTACCAGTTCTTGCCAAACCCATGGGTGGTTTTTATTATTGTCCTCTATGAGGGTCTGTTGGGAGGAGCAGCCTACGTAAATACCTTCTTTTTCATCCGCGAGGAGGTGCGTGAAACTCATTCAAGCAATTCGTTCATTTGATTTAGATCAGCATGGATCAGTCAGTGGTCTCTAATGCATTTTCTCATGCTGTGTTTTTTGACAGACCGCTAAGCGCGAGAGAGAGTTTGCCATGGCTGCAGCAAGCGTAGGCGACAGTCTGGGAATCGCTCTTTCTGCAGCTGCCGCCTTCCCCGTTCACCATTATTTCTGCTCTTTATGAGCAAATGAGAATGTGTGTTTGTGCAAGATAAAGAGGTTTTTGTGTTTTTAAAAAAATGTAATACATTCCATTTGGACTAATATGTTCTGATTTAAATGAATAATGGTTTGATTGATCTGACTGACATTTGACCTACTGACACCCTGCTCTAACGAAATGTTTATTAACCCAAAACTTTTTTTTTTTTTTGGATAAATTATGCTTTAGTTTGTCATTTTTATCATCTTTGTAACTCAAAATCCTGGAGTCAAGTGTGTAATGCTTCCTGAAATCATTCTTGTTCGTTATTAAAAAAAAAATCTTAAGTTTATTGTGTGTGGCTTTCATGAGCCTTGTTGGAAAATCACTAACTAGCTCCTGAAATGTTGCTGCTTCCATTTATAAAGCAGTTTCAGTTCTTTTTGTGGCTAAGGCAGTTGCAACCCTTGGTTTTGCAATTGAACTTATTTAACAAACAGACTGCAACAGTGTGTTGCTTTCTTGAGATTCATTGCTTTCATTTCCCATTCCCTGCAGGTTTGGCATGAGTATACCTTAAGCCACGGTTATTTAAATTCTCCAGATATAGAGGCACCTTCTCAATATGTGTCCAAACTCTCAAGAGTGTCCAAACTGTTTCAATTCAACTTCATGAACCAGTTGAACAATGGAAATGTATTATAATCTGGCACTAGATGGTAGTACAGAGTTGTCTTTAAAAAGCAGTGTGGGAGCTGGCCTTTAGGTGTTGGTGTGTGGCTCACTCAATCGAATCGTGGCATACATCCTCAGCTTTGATTCATTGCATCTGTAGAAGGGCTCCATTTTCTCACAGGGAATAATATAAAGGAATTACAAAAGTAAGTAAATAAATCCACTTAAGTGACTATGCTTCCTAAAACGCCTAAGCCTAAAACGCACTTTATAATAATGCCTAATCGAAAGTTTTACTTTAAAGTACATTATAAATCTTTTTTTTTTTCGCGCTAGTAGGCTTATTTTGATGTGGTGAATAACATACCAAAGTACATGTAAATTGAACATGATTGTGATTTTAACTGTAATGCGTTATTCGATAATACATTTAAATGCACTAAATTTACACCTCACTATTAAAAATGTGTAATTACAATATGAGAAAGTTTTGACCAGATTTCAAAGGCAATAGAAGTAATTATGATATTACAAAAAACTTGAGTCAAAAACGTACTCGAAAGAAGTGCATTTTTAGATTTAAACCCTAATACATTTCCATCAAATTGCAATTAACGTGCAGTTAAGTGGCTGAAAACATTGCATTCGGTTCTCACTTACCGAAATTATTTTAAAATATGTTGAATACGCTAAAGTGTACTTCTTTTTCACAAAGCCTTGGACTTTTATTTTGAAAAGCTGTGCGTCTGACAGCATCCTGGCTATTTCTCGAGGGTAGCAAAGTTCACAGTTTGTTGCAAGTGATACAGTGAACCCCTGCGAAGGGATCGATTAAAAGATCAAACTGGTGAGATTTGGCAATATTTGTAGTTTACGAAATCAACCCCACAAGACAAATTATGTTACGCTGATATGAATGTATCTGTGTTCATCGTTTCCATTGTAATGGCATAAAGGTCTAGTTAGCTTAGCAGCAATACAGATGTAACTAATGGGTGAAATTTTTAGCATACTGTGTGTTTTTGCGTGCAATTGGCCATTCACGTGACAGTTTACCCGCAGGCATGTTTTCTGTAAGTCCTCAGATGTGCTGTGGATCCGAAGTTATTAATTCATACTGTGTTTGTCATGACAGACTGGTTAAGTGCTCCAGTCACGAATCGTGATTCACGAGCGCGCAGACTCAGAAGTCACTCTAATGCTGTTGCAGTTGTGTGTCAGCAGCACTTAGTCATCATGTGTGTCTGCACTTGAGCACATTTCTCCTCGAGTCTTGGTTGGTTCGCCTGTGTGTGTGTGTCTGTTAACATGCCATCTTCCCTTTGTTCTTGCAGGAAGTGTCTGGTGTTAAACTAACAGTGTGCCTGTGGTCCTGTTGTTAGGAAGGGCTCAGCAGTGCCTGGGTGCCCAGGGAGCCACTGCCTGAGTCCCTAGAGGTAGACACCAAACCACAGGACATGAGTGCCGCCAAAGGAGGCCTGGTCATCTTCACGGCCAACTCCAACCCCTCCAGCAGAGAGCTGGGGAGGAGGATAGCCGAGTAAGTTGCCCCTGGAGCTCCAGTATAACATGCCCGTTATATTGGGTAGTTAGGAAAGAGCGGAAAGACGTTCATTGTCCAACTGAGCAAATCTGAGCTAGAACAACTGTATTCTTTTGAGAGCTAGGTAACAACAAATCAAGTAAGTGCAAGTATACTACCATTCAAATTATGTACACTACCATTTCAAATTACGAAGTTTTTAACATACTTTACTTTCTTGTCATGTAAATCGCCATGTTTTTAAGGCTGACATGACGTAAAAATATTTTTATTTAAATTACAATCCTTATTAATTAATAAAAGCACATTGGTAACAGATTAATTAAAATAATATAAAAATGTGTTGACATAACTAGGCTTTGTTCGCTTTATGTAAATTTTGTGGTGAAATATGATTTGGGATAACTGATATTTACGTCTTGTAATATGTGTGTCAAATATTAAAGATTTCTGTTGTGTGTTTAAGCTGTTATGTTGCATCATATTCCCTTGAACTTCTGTTCTTGTGCAGGCGGTTGGGTGTGGAACTTGGAAAGGTGCAGGTCTATCAAGAAGCTAACAGAGGTGAAGGCCTGTTTCCGTCTCAACTTTCCGTTAAATATCTGCATATCTTTTAATCCTCGCTAGCGATGAATGTGGCCACTGCTGTAGTGCTTGTTCATTCTTTGCATGCCATGCTGGAGAGAGTAGACAAAACAGATCAGCGATCTGAGCTACTGTTGACTAATGAAACTGATGGGCTTTGTTTTGGGTCATGCTCGTGTATTCTGAAATGGAGATCCGCTTGCACTCCCACATGCGGACACTGTGGTGGAATTCTCCCGGCATTCCGTGCACCGTTGAAGGGATAGTTCACCTTCAGTTGCTGGTCCCCATTGACTTGCATGGTGTTGTTTTTTTTTTACTCATAACTAAGGAAGTCAGTGGGAACCAGCGACTGAAGCTGAACTATCCCTTTAAGTCCTTGTGCAAACTTTTAAATAGCCAGTGTGTTCTGTAAAGTTAAATGTTTACTGTGGACCAGACTAAAAATGAAAGTAACATTTCTTTTCCCACAGAAACACGGGTTCAAATCGAAGAATCTGTGCGTGGCAAAGATGTTTTCATCATCCAAACCATTTCCAAGTAAGAAGCCTTAAAGAGATACTCTATCTAAAAAGGAAAATTGTTTACTCACCCTCATGCCAACCCAGATATATATGACTTACTTTCTGACCCCAAAAACGAGCGTTTAAGGACAAAAAAGTAAGAGCACAAAGTGTCATATTACTGTGAGAACTGCGCCCACTGGAGGGAAACGTAATCGGCGACAGGAAACATTCATTATTTTTAACATGTCGAAGGATTATTTCACCACCCTATGTGAATCTGAGAGGAGGAGATATATTAAGAAACTAAATTTTATTGGTCTATGTCAGTGCCCCTTTTCCTAACCTTCCTTTTGTTTGAGAAATGATCCAACTGAACGGCCCAACGTGAAATACCCCGACATCTACAAAGATTTCGGTCCATAAACACTCGTTTTTTGAGTCGACAGCTTATAAAAATGTAGTTCTGTTTTTTTTTTAGCTTGTTTACTGTACACCTCGTCACACAACAGCTTTTAGACATTGCTCTGTTTTTTGTTATAAGTCAGAAATGACAAGGAGGCCGGTTCCCGCAATACAAAGTCAATGGAGAGCGTTGGATTGCCCTCCCTCCCTCCCTCGGTGTGGGCGTGGCTTAAATGCACTCTGTCTCTATACTACAGCGAGAATAAAACGTAACGCCTTCTTTCTTTGTGTGAACATTTGGGCGGTGTTATGCAAATCTTCCCACACAGTGATGTAGACATGTGGGGGCGTGTTTAAACGAGGTGTTATAGGAGGGCGTGGACAAGTCTTGACTTTTATAAAGTATATATGTCTTTGAGTTTGAGACTTTAGTCTTTGCGACTTTATGGAACCTATACGAACAGCTTGTAACACTCCAGATTATTCTTCTAAAAATCTTTGTTTGTGTTCACCTGAAGAAAGTAAGTCATATATATTTGGACTGGCATGAAGATGAGTAATTAATTTCTCTTGTGACATAAGAGCAATTCATAAATAAGACAAAAAAATAACAGTGACAGTGTAATTTAGATTTATATTCATACCAGAATTTTGTTGTTTGTGATAACGGTATACTGTAATAAATAAATAATGGCATTCTAAAAAACATTCAGGTATTTTACAAAAACAAGTTTTAAGGTTAAAGTTAACTTGTGCAGATTAACCCTCAGTTTGACATTAATACTGATGTTATATATTGCGAATCTCCATGTATGCAAATGAGGCTCCCTAAATCCCAGTCTTTAAAACCGTTCTTCCCTTCTCATCTGCAGAGATGTTAACACCACCATCATGGAGCTGCTCATTATGGTGTATGCCTGCAGGACGTCCTGTGCTCGAAACATCATCGGCGTCGTTCCCTATTTCCCCTACAGCAAGCAGTGCAAAATGAGGAAGAGAGGCTCCATCGTCTCTAAACTACTTGCTTCAATGATGTGTAAAGCAGGTGAAGGAGTCCATCCGAGTTATAATCATCCCTTCACTTTGGTTTAGAGGGATTTTGGCCAGTTTTAGTCCTCCATCTCATTTGCTTTGTCTGTTGGTTCTGTTCACTGTGGCTTTGAGCAGGTCTGACTCATCTCATTACAATGGATTTGCATCAAAAGGAAATCCAGGGTTTCTTCAACATTCCAGTGGACAATCTGCGGGCCTCACCATTCCTGCTGCAGTACATCCAGGAAGAAGTAGGTCCTTGTGTAACTTGTGTGGGTCTCATTTGCATAAGATCTGGATTTCCTGTAGATAGTTGTTCTTCCTGTTTGTCTTCACAAAGCCTTCAGTTTGAATTATAAGGCAGTCCATGTTTCACTTTATGAAGGTCACCAGTAATGTTTGCTTAAAAGTAGATAGCAGGATTTCCTTGCATAAGTTCCTCCACTCAAGATTATGCATTCATTTTTTTTTTTATTATTCATAACAATTCATCTGCATTAGTAAGTAATGAACATATGAGCATGCTATATATGCATACATCTTTACGATTTTTAAAGTGTGTGGAATTTTTTTTTTTTTTTTTTTTTTTTTTTTTTTTTTTTTTTTGCATACAGATTCCAGACTACAGAAATGCTGTAATTGTGGCCAAATCTCCAGCATCAGCCAAAAGGTGAAGTCCTATCTTTCAGTAGTTTAGCTATGTTGACTAAAACAATAGTAGGGAGAGATGCACAGACAAAAGCAATAGATACTTGCAGGAATGATTGACTTGTCAAGTATCCATTCTTTTAGTGAGAATATATTAGAATATATTACTATATTTTCCACAGTTCCACCAAACCCCTCACTGAAGTCTCACTGGTATAACTGTATGCATTGGGTGGCGCCAGTGTGCAAACATGATGTTGAGTTGGTGAGAGATGTGGGCTTCCAAATGGTTCCAACTGTGTCGATATTTCAGTTCTTACTGGTTATATTTGGTTCTTTTTCAGTCATGCATCCCACAGGATAAAATTCTGCTTAAACTGTGAAAGTAGATGAGAAACTTCATGAGAATTGCTGTTATCAGATGCTTATCGGTGTCCTTGTGCCAGCAGAGTATGTTTTCTCTACATACAGCTTGTTTTGAACAAGACTATAAACACTATAAAACTACAGTAGCCTTTATGTTGCCCTGATGCTGGCAGCGTGCTTTTCAGATGAAAACTGACTGTACTTGTCTTTGTAAACTTAGTGTATATTGTTTTCATTCGTGTAGGTCAATACAGTTAAATCATTTTTTGTTAATTTTTGATTTACCATTTGCAAATAAAACATGCATGCATGTATTCAGATTTAAGAATAAACAACAAGTGGTTCTCACTTCCAAGGGTTCCCAATGAGTCATAAAATTATTTAAATGTGTTTTTATTAACATGATCTTAATAAAAAACAACAAGGTTACATTACAGTAAGGTTCCATTTGTAAACTATATTTAATGCATTAACTAACATTGAGCATTGTTTTTACAAAGCTGTACGCTCAATGCATTGTTACATTTATTAGTCTTTGTTAATATTAGTTAATACAAAATACAACTGTTCATTGTTAGTCAGTGTTGGCTCAGGTCCATCAAATAACATTAAAAGATACAACACTTGGTTTTAATAATGCAATGTAAGTAAATATTGCAATCAACTTTAAGATTAATAAATGTTTCAGAAGTATTCTTCATTGTTAGTTGTAGTTAACTAATGTTAACAAATGGAATATTAATGTAAAGTGTTATCAAAACAAATTGTCTTTCTTTCTTCCTTCCTTCCTTTCTTTCTGTCTTTCTTTCAAAAGACGTGCCAGAGATCCGTCTCAGATTACATATGAAGGCGTTTCAATATGTCTTGGGCAAAAGTGGGCCTTGGAACAGTTGAGAACCACTGATTATTTGTGACCCAGGACCATAAAACCATCATAAGGGTCAATTTTTGGAAACTGAGATTTATACATCATCTGAAAGCTGAATAAATTATCTTTCTATTGATGATTGGTTAGGATAGGAAAATATTTGGCTGAGATGCAACTATATGAAAATCTGGAATCTGAGGGTGCAAAAAAAATCAAAATATAGAGAAAATCACCTTTAAAGTTGTCCAATTGAAGTTCTTAGCAATGCATATTACTAATCAAAAATTAAGTTTTGAAATATTTATGGTAGGAAATTCACAAGATATCTTTATGGAACAGGATCTTTACTTAATATCCTAATGATTTTTTGCCATAAAAGAAAAATCTATAATTTTGACCTATACAATGTATTTTTTGGGCTATTGCTACAAATATATCCCAGCGACTTAAGACTGGTTTTGTGGTCCAGGGTCACATTTGGAAACTGCTCCTTCCTGTCTGACTGACGGGATTTAGAGTAATGTTTTCAGCAGAATGCAGAAGTATACAGATACACAATATCTTAAACGAACTTTGTCAGTTGCTCTAATGTTCTAGTTCTACAATTTTGATTGTGCACCAAGGGGCCGTTGCATAAACTGCTTAGACTAGTCTTAAAAGGTTATCTATATAATTTGTTTTCATCTAGACTGGTCATAACCATTTAAAGTCAGTTACAAAAATGTAGATTGGCCTAATTTTAATCAGAAAAGTGAGACTGATTATCTCTAATATAACAAACAATCTCCCAAAACACATCCTAAAACACAGTCTTACCGTAGTGTCTGTTTATGCAACTGGCTCTTGATTTATTAGGGGTTGTGGATGGCCTTGATTTGTGTCAAAACAGTTCCATGGCAAAAACATCTGCTTTGACAGGGCCCAGTCGTTCGCTGAAAGGTTGCGGCTGGGCATCGCTGTGATCCACGGTGAAGCCCAGGATGCTGAATCCGACCTGGTGGATGGACGTCATTCTCCTCCCACTGTCAAAAACATCGGCGCCATTCATCCAAGCCTGGAGATACCATGTAAGAATCTCACCCCAGAAAACTCACTAAGACCTTTTTATTGTTTCCCATCCTATTCCCTATCATCTTTTTCTTCTTCTTGCACAGTGCTGATTCCCAAAGAAAAACCCCCAATAACTGTGGTTGGAGATGTAGGTGGACGAATTGCCATCATAGTGGTGAGTTCAAGATGAAACTAACTCAGGACAGTATTGTTTTAGTATCACTGATGTGCTATTATAGTTTTTGTTAATATTTAGAATTACACTTTATTATATGTTCTTTTTTTGTAATTTTGAACTACTATAGTTTTTGTTAATATTTAGAATTAGAATTTAGAATTTAGAAATTTTATTTTGTTCTATTTTTTGTTGTGAATTTGTATTTTTTTTTACTTTTTTTTTTTTATTTAGTACTTCAGCATAAACTAAAAGAAAATGAGAAATGTTGGCATCTAGTTACAATAAAATATATATATTTTTTTTTTCAAATAATGTTTCTAATTGTATCTAAGAATAACTCTGTTCTGGACGCTATTTTTATTTTCTTTTTTAGATGACATCATTGACGATGTTGACAGTTTTCTAGCAGCAGCAGAAACTCTGAAAGAAAGAGGCGCTTATAAGATCTTCGTCATGGCCACTCATGGAATCCTCTCCTCAGATGCCCCTCGGCTAATAGAGGAGTCCGCCATAGATGAGGTCATCGTGGCATCATTTTAATTTGAGGTTCAGAATGCCGAGTGTGTTGTCATGAGTGCTGATTTTGTGGTGTCTTTCCGTACAGGTCGTGGTCACCAACACCATTCCACACGAGATCCAAAAACTCCAGTGTCCCAAGATCAAGACGGTGGATATCAGCATGATCCTGTCAGAAGCCATTCGCCGCATCCACAATGGAGAATCCATGTCTTACCTGTTCCGTAATATTGGCATGGATGACTAACAGGCTCGTGTACAGTCAGTCTTTTTCTGTCCCTATTGCCTGTATCATTACCAGTTTTTATTTTGTCTCTCATTTTAACTTATTCTCATTGTACGTGTAATATTTTGAAAAAGTTGTGTGCTCAAAGAACCCGGATGTTCTGTAATGTTACTCGAGTCCAGTGCCCTGAAATACTGATATGAAAATGTTCAGAGGATTTAAGTGCAGGGATACTCCACCTCTTGATCAGAAATAATGGCACTTTTATTTAAGGTTTGAAGTAACCAGTTTTATAAAAAATGGACCACTGGATGTTAAAATTGTCTTCAGTTCTTTTAGTCGTAGCTCTGCTCTACTTTTATTTATTTTTTAATAAGTAAAGAATTAACAACAACAACACTGTGTGGCCAATAATTACAAAATGTTACCATAAATCTATGCTGTGACATATCAGTGTCAGTGCCACATGACTTTGTGTAATTATTGTGCCACTAGTTGTTTCTGTGTATTTGTGTGGTAATGCTGCAGTGCTGTTGTTAAAAACCAGAATTATTTAATTCAAGGCAAATTAGATGCAAGGTACATTCTTAGACTTCAATATAGCGCTTAAGATCTAAAGCTTAATGTGCTTGATTGAATGTTTTTCCTGCTAGATTCTTCTACTAACACTTCAACGTGAGAGCTTGTATTTGCTTTTGCCAGTGACGGGACTGTGGAAGCATATTTGCCTCATAAATGTGGTCATAGTGGCCAGAGTTTCTAAATATCTTGCCTCTGAGAACTTGACTTCTCGTTTTCAAATGAAATGCAGGGTTTTGTTATGTGACTAATATTTCAGGCTTTTGTATTTATTCACAGCACTTGATGACAATGAATAAACAACTTAAAGACTATCTGATGTCATATGTGTGCGTTGTTTAATTAATGATCCGCCCTTTTCTCAGGCCAGCTAAGGTTAGATTGAACTAGATTTTCCAGTTTGTTGTACCATGCTAGTCCATTTTAGATTTCAAGCACATGCAGGTCACTGTTTGAGATCTTTGTAATGTTGGTCGAGCTATGTTTACTCCAAAGTTCACCAAAAAATTAGTCAACAGAGGGCAGCCAGTCAACACTTAACAGAACCCGTCTAAATATCTCTACAGTATGCTAGCAACACCAAGGTCACAGGTTCGATTTTAGGGAGCGCACAAAATTAATTATAACTATCATAACTTGAATGTATTGTAAGCAGACTTGGAGAAAATCCTCTCCCAAATGCATAAATTATGCTGGGGAAATTGATTGGCGGTTCCCTTATCTAGTATTAACTTCGATTTGCATACTGTTCTCGTGCGGTTTCGTCAGAGTAAAGGAAAATAAAAGAGTCTGAGTTTTTATAGTTTAATAAAAGATATCCCCTACAGTTCTATTCATTTCATTAAATGGCACAGATAAGCTGCAGTGAGTTAGAAGATAAAGACCGTTTCTGTTTCCATAATGATTCTTGAACCCTGAGGGCAGAAAATACTTCTGACATGGAGCTTCAGCAAAACGTTCTTCGATGGAAATCTTAAGATGTATGACCTACGTAATCTTGCTGCTAGTTTCACAGGGAAGTAAAAATCCTCTTCTGTTTCGTCTTTTCCTGCAAATACCTCGGTTAAAGCGTTATTTTTTTAACTAAGGCGGGGTAGCAAACGATTGCTCTCTATATCTGTATTTAGTAGTCTACATGACCAGCAGTGTTGCCCACAAATGTCTGCTCAAACCTAACATGATAGTTAATACAAAAATGAAAATTCAGTCATTATTTACCCACCCTCATGGAACATAAAATATTTAGCTATATATCGAAAAATATCTGTGATTGCAGTGTTGAACATGATTGTGGTTGAACTATCACTTTGAGAATTAAAACTTTATGGTTATAAAAACAGAATGTAACTGCCCGTCATTGTGCGGAGTGAAGCACACATTAAACTGGCTGGAACACATTATTATCATAAACAATTAAAAGCGTTCTTAGTTTGGGTGTGAGTCATGGTGATGCTCTTCTTTATGAAACAACATTTCAAATGGACCCATTGTCGCATTAACTATGTGAATTTGCTTGTTGCTCCTGCTTCTGATATGACCCTTATTTGCCTGCTCTGCAAGCATAAAACTTATGTAGACATTACTGGAAGGACATTTATATCACTTATCTAACTCCCATGTAAATCACCCAGCACAGGCTCCTAGATCTATGGCTTTAAAACTTTGTAGTCTGCCTCGAGAGAGAGAAAGAAGAGCTGTCAACAAAAGCAAATTACTGAGAAAAATTTAAGACTGCCTGAAATTAAAGTTCAAATCACTCGATGTCAGTCTAAACTATTATTCCCTCTTGTTGATGGTTAATTTGTTTACAACATGGTCTATATTACCTGGAGAAAGCATTCATTTTAATAGTAGTTGCTTGTTTAGTTCAGAGGCTAGTTTGTGCAACTGGCCCTAGAACACCATCAGAAATAGGTAATAATAATAATTCATTGCATTTATAGTATGCAACTGGAATTCTGCCATCTATACAACTGGGGACTCAGTACTGGACACAAGTGTTTTTTAACTTGACCTGCAAATGATATGTGATTAATCCTGGAATCACATTATGACATCATGACAAATATAATTGGCTGATGACACCACAAGATCGCACACAGTCCCAAGCCACTTAAAAATAACTTTAAAAGAAGGTGTGGTATGAGATAAAGTTAAATTCTGTTCGAAGCTGCTCCGACAAGTAGCAAAAATGGTCAAACATCTTTATATAATAAAAAAAGTGAAATCAAGTGAACTCTGTCCTGGAAGGTCTATTTTAATAATTCAATAAATGAAATTTTACAAGCTGTGTTACGCAAATGGTGAACTGTGATGATTTAATAAGACCAATATTTGATCATTTACATCAAGCTGAATAGAAAAATAAATGATTTACATACTAATAGCTTTAAGAACAATCATAAAGCTTTATCTAAAAGTCTGTGTCTGAAATTTACATAACACATTCATCAGTTATTAAAAAGTTATTTGTATTGGGAAAATATTATATTAATCCTGTATTAACTTTCTGCTGGCTAAATAGAATAAATAAAGCAGTTTTATGTGAGATCAACTCACATGGTTCAATAAACGTTCATACAAATACTAAAAAAAACCCAGTGGTCTTTTAGCATTTTGTTTTCTATTGCACATCATTACATTCATGAAACTAGTATGCAACAATTTGATGCCTTATTCTACTTGTTTGGTGGAGATCCTTTAGTCGCCTGCTTCTTTATTTGTGCTGGACAGGAAATTCCAGGAGAAGAGCAACTATACTTTGTTAAGGATGCAGAACGTTTCCTGGAAACATTTGGCTGGTCTGACTGCCTGATCTTAGGTGCAGTCAGCTGGACCTGCGGCAGTTTTGAGGGAGAGGTGGGACAGTTTGGTGCAGGGACTGTGCAAGGGGGTCTTTGTGTTGACCTAACTGAAGCAACTCCTCCAAGGGACAATTTTTCTGGAGATGGAGATGATGCAATGCTAGGCTTATTCTGTCCCAATTGTTTTCCAGATGGGTGTCTATGCATGCCAGCTTTAGGATTGCTGATGGGTAACTTAATTAACCCTCCTCTTGCTTGAACAGGAATTCTGGATGATGCTTGATGTGGTTGCTAGGATGAAAAACAGAACATTAGTTAATGATATTTTTCTTAATCCAGTTTTCAAAACTAGTTTTGTATTCTTGGTAGTACAGTAAGAAACTCTTACCTTCCTAACCAGACACTCCAGCTTGGGTTTGGCCTCTGGCAGGTTCTTGTTCATCTGATTTGTACAAAAATGTTCCCCTTCTTGTTTCTCATCAATCAGAGCTGTCGGGTGACGTGTTTGCTTTCTTTGCCTACTGTAAACATCATGACCAAGCTTATTCTCTTTAGATTTTCTATCATTTATAGTCTTTGGTTCTATAGGCTCAGTTTTGCTCATTTTTGTTTCTTTTCTCAGTGCAGCTCTTGGTCCTGTGGGTTCAGAATTGTTCAGCTCTGTCTTCTGGGAGTCTGAATCCTCTAATATCAGCAGCTCAATGGTTTCAAACTGTTCTGGTACTTTCTCTTGAAGATTGTGCTCCTCAGATTTCCTCTTTAACATGGCTGGACTGACCTCATCATCCAGCCGTTTTAAATGCTTATTCACATGCTCTTCGGATTTTAGGTTGAGTGGATGATTTGATTCAGAATCTAAATCAGCCAATGGGTTCTGCAGTTCCTCACTCTTGGGGAACTCTATGGACTTTGTTTCCTTGGTCTTCTCAGGAATTACAGGAGTTACATCTGCTTTATCTTGCAGTATTGAGCTCCTAAATTCATTGTCTGTTGCCAACTGTGGGGTAGCATTGACTTCTGAAGGTTTGAGCATTAAATCTGGACTTTCCCCAGACTGAGAGTCATGTAGTGGTGGTTTAGTAGTAGTCTCAGCTAACTGGACAGACTGTCCCTTACATATCAAATCTAGACTTACCTCAGGTTGTAAGTCCGGCAATGGTGGTTTTGCAGTTTTCTCAGCTAACTTTAAAGATTGTCCCTCACACTTGATATTTTGACTTACTTGAGACTCTAAGTCCTGCGGTTGTGGATTTGAATCTTTCTCAGCTAACAGTACGGACTTTTCCTCACATAATAAATCCAGATCTTCATCAAGTTGTCTGTCCTGTAGTGGCTCTTTTTCAACTTTCTCAGCTAACTCTACAGACTCTTTCTTTGACTGTATCTCTAAAACACTCAGAGATTCACTTATCTCATGTTCTTGAGAACCACTTTCTACCACTGGCTCTGACGTAACTATAGTCTCTTGTACTTGTCTGTGAACTTTCTCATCCAGTCGAGACTTGAAAACTGCCAGGTCAGCTGCCTTATCTAGTGTTTGTTGAAATTCGGGCTGCTCCTGTCCAAAATGCATTTTTGGTTTATCATTTTCTTTTGTGTTCTGGCTGCTCAGCTCAGATAGTTTCTCAATTTCCGGGACAGGTTTCAGTATTTGTAGTTGTTCATTCAAGCTTAGTGTCTCAAGTGAGCTTGGTTTCACTTTATGATCAATACCATCAATCACTGTACCACTGCACTCAAAGTATTCCTCTGAAGTTGAAGATAATCTGAAGCGACCATTAGGAATCTGTGAGAAACAGCAGGTTTCACTGTCTAGTAGTTTACTATCATCAAACATGGTACCTTCGTCTCTTTTTTGGGCAAAGGTGGTTTTGGAAGTTGCAGTTGTTGTTTTGAAGTCTGCAGATAAGTAACTGAAAACAATACTGCAAGATGTTTTTAAAAGTTTCGGAATAAACAAGGTTTGTTTATTATCCAAATCTGTACTGTCTTGAGCTTGGGATGAATTTGAACAAGGAACTTCCTGCTCTCTGTCACTGTTTTGGATTGAATTGTGCAAAGATTCTGGTGTATTTTCAGGCACAAAGACATCTCCTACAGTCCTAAAGTCATCCACAGGGCTAAAACACTCATAGTATTCATCAGATGATGAAGAGATGCTGGAGCCAAAGTTAGACGTCTGTGTACCTTTCCAGCCATTTTGGTTTGTGTCTGGATTTGTATCGCTGTGGTCTTGAGTGGCAACATCATTTATGACTTGGTCATCTTGGCTTTGCTTAACAGGATTGTCTATGAGGGCAAATGAGTCATGATGACTTTTGTTGGACTTTGCTGATGATTTCATGTCAAGATCCTCTGAGCTTTGGGCAGGACATTTCGGAGGTTGTAGAGTATCCAGAGCTTGCTTTGTATCTGTATCGTCTTGAGCGAACGATGAAATTGTATTGGGAATGTCTTTTTCTGTATTAATGCTTTTGCTCTGCAAAGATATAGAGTCCAGCTCTTTTCCCATCACACATAGCTCCTCTTTATTTACTTTCTTACAGGCAAGCACATGCACTCTTTCTGGCTTCTCCAAAGGCGAGATAAGATTCTCACTCCGGCTGCTCCTTTGAAGCTGATTTTGATCAAAATTCTTCTGCACTTCACCTGATGTTTGTTTCTGAGCAGGAGCTTCAGGATAAGAGAGAGTTTGGGATATGGGTCCAGGACAAGCTCTCAGAGATAAAGACTCCTTTGCCTTATGAAAAGGATCCTTGAATCGGATGGCTTGAGACACTTCAAAGAGTTCTGAACGCATTAGGTGAGCTTGCAATGGCTTGTTGGAGTCTCTTATGTTAATGAAACCAATGACATCACTCGGCGGGTCAGGATCGGGCCAGGTCGGCACATAATTGATCATGTTCGCCTTTTCCAGGTTGAGCAGTCCTGGGTGAACCGGTGGCACCACTGGTGTCTCTTTCATTTGTTTGATGACTTCCATCTGATTCTTGGAAGTGCTGTTCTTGGCACTTGTCTGGTTAGATGCAGGTCCGTTGGTAGTAAAAGTGTAGTTGGAGACAAGACTGTATTTTGGGTTAATGAGCTTGAATGCTGTGGTGGCTGAGGGGAGTAGAGTGGGTACCACTTTAGGGAGGAACTCAGGTTCAGGCTCACTGCTCAGATTAATCTTGCTCAGACACACTCCATTAGAAATCACGTACATGTCCTGAAACAGTGAGTCAAATGTGTCGACTGCTTGGCCAGTGAGAACCGTGATGAGGTTTCTGTCCAGTCTAGAGGCAGACCATGTGAAACTGAAAGTAAAGAAAACATTTTTATTTGTAAAGACTACCTTAATTAATGTATTTATTGATGTATGTACTAGAACCATAAATTAGGTTATGTCTAATCTTGATAAACTGGGCTGCCCAGACTTACCTATATGATCCTGATACTGCTTTGTCTCCGTCAATAAACATGAACTTCTGGCTTTGGCTTCCACACACTCTCTTTGAGAATCGACTGAAAAATTCTGCCCCTCTGATGCTGCGCACTCTCAAATTCTGATTGAAAGAAGTTCAGCATGATTGGTTGATGTGTGTATGGAAAAAAAACATTCAAAACAAATTCTCTCTCAATGCTTTTTATTTTTAAGACATTGATTCTGACACTGTTTATGCCAGTGAGCCTGACCAAAAGCGGGTGACTTGATTACATCAAAAAGTCTATTAGTATATGATCACATAAGAAAGTAAACACATCATATGTCACATATGTAATGTTTTAACAAATAAGTCATAAGGGTCAATTTTTTGAATCATCTGAAAGCTGAATAAATTATCTTTCTATTGATGAATTGTTAGGATTGGACAATATTTGGCCGAGATACAACTATTTGAAAATCTGGAATCTGAGGGTGCAAAAAAATCTAAATATTGAGAAAATGGCCTTTAAAGTTGTCCAAATGAAGTTCTTAGCAATGCATATTACTAATCAAAAATGAAGTTATTTAGATATATTTATGGTAGGAAATTCACAAAATATCTTAATTTAACAATAAAATAAAAAAAAATCATAATAACCATAAACAAAAAAAAAAAAATGATCATTTTGACCCATACAATGTAGTGTTGGCTATTGCTACAAATATACCTGTGCTACTTATGACTGGTTTTGTGCTCCAGGGTCACAAATGTGCATTGATGGTAATCTGCTATTACACTGAGCATGTTGTGGTAATCGGTATTCATCACTATTCACACATCAGTACTGTATTTTATTTTTGTGAGTGAACAGAACTGTTTACTATCCACCAAGTTTTTGTGGTGCCTTTAGGTCATAGACAGAAGTTATTATCTCTATTCAGGTCAAGTGATTTACATGAAAACATCTAAAACAGAACATCTAAAGAGATTATAATAAATGATAAATAATAAATAAAAAAAAAAAAAAAACTTTTGTATATAAACACTAAATACATATAATTTCTTTCTAACCTTACTATCACTGATACATTTAAAGATTCTATGTCATTTCAAAAATGTGTTGCAAAACTACCTATCATCAGCAAAAATCTGTTTCTGTCTCTAAACACGAGTGTCAAGAGTCACAAGTGCTCACAGTTGCCTCAGGCTGTTTGGAAAATTAGACTTTCTGATTCGGAGAACTTAACGTTCCAAAAGTTGCTCCTGCTCATTAAACTGTATGCTTTTAATAATCTGATGTTTCTTTTCTGCTAAGAACTCATTAATAAATCATCTTAAATTGCAACTCAAATGTGTTTTAAGTATTAAGTGTGACATGCCTTGAGGTGTCCAGTGTGCATGCCTGCTTTCTCACACATTCTCAGGAAGTGCTTCACTCCGGTGGTCTCCAACATAATGTACACAGAAACTTTCCGTTTGTAGCTTGCATCCAGGAGATCTTTGAAGATGTCAATGTCTGTGAACAAGTCCATGACAATTGCAATAACCTGCAAAGGGACGGTTATTAATGAAAACACAAGAACTTGGTACAAACAACACTGTGTGATATCTGTCAAAACATACTGATAATGATAATGCATGTAAATAAAACTCTGCACACACACAAAAAAAACTAATTCCAAGTAACTAGAACAACAGATCTGGAAAAGTGCATGGGACACTGTGAGGACTATTCAAAAATACTCTTCATTTACAAATTTTATTATCATCATAATAATTTGCATGAATCAAACAATTCATGGAATTTGAAAGTGTAATTTGCTTTATTGCACCACTATTCAAGCTGTATGAAGTATGTGTAAACCTGATGATCATGTTCTCCAGCATGATTTTAAAGAAAAAAAAATCCAAAAAGGATTTTGAGCCTTAGAGGAAGGAAGATCTATTCACATGGTCATTTCCCATGACATTTAATTTACATTTTTCAAGATCTGAAAACTTTTCAGTTTATTTCAATTATATGTATAATCTCTAGATTATATATAGGGCCTATATGAATTGTTTTACCATTTTACTTTCTAATTCTTAAAGTCCAAAGTGCCAGCAGTGCCCATCCCTACACTCTCAGGAAAAAAGGTACAAAAGCTGTCACTGGGGTGGTACCTTTTCAAAAAGTACTAACATGTACCTTTAAGGTATAAATATGTGTCTTTAAGTACAAAGATGTACCTTTTGAAAGGGTACTGCCCCACAGTGACAACTTGTTTGTACTTTTTTTCTGAGTGTACAGCTCAGAGCTCTGACTGTTTTTTGAGCTTGAGAACACGTGTAGATCTCGACACTGGACTTTGGTAAGTGTCTTATTCCCTGGAGATGAGTCACAACAAAAATAATAAAATCATAATAACATATCACATTCACAGTGTTGGAGAGTAACTACTTACATGTAACAGGGTTACGTAATTTAATTACAAAATAGATGTAACTGTAGATCGTTACAGTTACTGAGAAAAAAAGGTGTAATTAAATTACAGTCACTTATGAAAATGTTAATGATTACAAAGGGGGTTACATCTGAATATTTCTTGTATTAATACTTACACTTCTAACTCTATATTTAACTTCAGAACGATCTCAGTAAAAGTAAAAAGAGGTGCTAAAGTATGATTTTGTGGTGGCTGTAATTTTGAAAGTCTGACAGTACTCATTGTTACTTAAGGTAATCAAATGTAATCAGTTACATTATTTAATAAAGTAGGCTAACTGAAATAGTTACACTACTTATTAGTTTTTAAAAAGGGTAACTTGTAATCTGTAACCTATTACACTTCCGAAGTAACCTCATCCCCTACCTTTTGTGCTTGGGAGATCATTTTTCTAACGACCTCTTTAATATGTGACTGCCCCTCATAAGGGGGCTGAGTGTACACTTGAGCTCGAGTGACTCCGCGGTAGGACGCCCGGTCCGGCCAGCCGATGTCCAGCAGAGGGATGGAGCGGTCCGAGCGGTCAGGCCAGTACTGAAGGGACATCTCCTCCCCATCGCTGTCCCCCAGCAGCAGCTCGGCGCTATGATCAGGGGAACCCGGGCTATACACCTCCACGGTGCTGAGGATCCTCTCAAGTTCAAGGTCCGAGAGAAAGCAGCTGATGTTGTTTGTTTTGATGTAGTCCTCATAAGCGTCCCGTCCCTCGTGTATGAGTGTCTCCAGCGCCAGTCTCTGCTGCTCGCTGTAGAAGAACTCCGGCTTGGACTCGTTAGTGCGCAAGTTGATGTGATTGTCATCGAGACACTGAACCTGTGACAGTGCCATTACTTGAACGCGGCGGTATTTTTAACAGCATTAAAAAAATATTTGCGTATAACTGACAAGTTAGGTCACTTTAATTTAAAAAGTCACAAGCGTACAGTGTAAGATCCGGTTCACTCGCTTCTGCTCATCAGTTGATCCTGTCAAGAGTGTGTTCACGCACAGATGCAAGAGCAGGTAAGCGAGCACACCTTAGTCACGTGACTCACTGTCAACCAATGGTAAGAGCAACTCATCAGTTGTCTACTAGTCGCCATTTAGTAGTGGGACAGAAATGAAGGAGGACAGAAGGACAGAAATGAGAGGATATGTCTCCCCCCACTGTTTTCCCCAAAGATAAAGTCAAGATACATTTTTATTGTAACTATGGACTACGTTGACAAGAGTAGAAGTTTTCACCATGAAGCTTACACTGATTAATTATTTTTTTTTTAGCATTAAGGAAAAAAATAAAATAAATAGGGAGCATGTGTTATTTAAAAAAAAAATATATAGCAAATTATATTTTCAGAATGACAATATGTTTTTCTCAAACAAAAAAAAAATCTGGGGGTACAACTGTAGTTACTATGTTTTGATCAGCAAATCCTTTGTTTTTCCCATCAAATGTATTCTAACTAGTTGGTTAAAAAAAAAATATTTGAACTTTATATCTAAAAATGACCTCAGCTAGTTAGCAAGAATTTTGTTTTCTTTTGGCTAAAAATGTCCTGGAAAGTCTGTGTTTCATGAAAACCTCCAGTTTTGAAAACATTAACGAAGTAGATATGAAACAGCTATTAAAAAATACTTATCAAGAAAATAATTAGTGTTTTTGGTATGTGTTAATTACAGCTAGCCTACATGGCAAATTGGACAACATTGTAGTCCATATGTAGCAGCTAACTTACATTTTTAAAAGGACAACCAAAAAATAGTTTTCACAACTGAGGTTTGACTGTGTGTAATTTATGCTGTAAAAAATATTAACGTAACCTCAGATTTTACTCATAAATAAATAAGCAATATTCTAAAATCTGGATAAAACACATGGATGAAAAAGTTTTTGGATTCAGTTTTACTTTGCACCACATCAGAATGTCAGATAATGGAGGTATGAAATATTCTGGAATGAGCTTGATCATTTTATATCAACTAGTCATTTGCTGGCTTGACCCAACCATATTACTCCCTAATTGAAGATGACATGTACACACTATTGTTTTAATATTCATATATTTTCAGTCATCATGATGGTAACATTTACATCAACAAAAGAAAATAAGACAACAAGAGTTATGAACAATATATACACAGAAAAAAAGTGCAATAAATATAGCAATTGATTAAAGACGTTTTTGAGTTAATATTCAAATTTGTAAGCAAAGTGCAGTGAAGAGATTGTATTAATACAATTCAAAATCTCCTTTTGCATTTTAATGCACCAGAGTATGCTCAGAGACTTTTTATTTATTCAGTCATTTTTTTAATGGTGCTTGATAGTTTAGGGCGTTTGTCCTAAAAAGCTGACAGGTGTCGTCTTAGTGTCAACAGCATGGTTATGCTTTAGTAACTGTGGCTGAATAAGTTTGTTACTGTCTGTTTGCAGAGTCATTTTCAAACTTACTCAGCTTGATCATTCCAGTTGTATTAAACCAATAAAAGATGCTAACAATCGAATACTGATATGTACACACAGTGTTGTTATTGTCCTTCAGTGTGATAGGTGGGCTGGACGTACTCAGGTGGGAAAAACCCCACACGGCCTCGGCAGCGACCTTTCCAGCGCTGAGAATCGGAGCAGTCCAGCAGGTCTATGACATCACCCTGCAGGAAGTGCAGCTGGGAGTTGTGCTCTGGTTTGAAGTCAAACAGGGCTTGTGCGTGATGGGGCCTCTGATGGGAAACAATAACAGACAAAGGTCATTATTGTTTTGCCTGCCTTTACCACATTTTCCACATTTAGGTCCATTTTGACATAGTATTTTACGTGCCTCATCATTCCGATCACACCTGAGATATTTTTTGTAGTTTCATAACTGATTAGTTTGTTTTTCCTGATGTGGATTACATGTCATTTGGAAAATTGGCAACCAGGTAATTTATATGGAAAGTATACTTGAAAAGCCTGACAAGGTTTCTGAACATGGTTTACTCAAAGTAAGCATTTCTGACACCCCTGAGTACAAGAATCGTAACAAGAATCTTTTTGCTGTTTGGTGAAATAAAAATTCAGCAGTCATTTAAAAAGCATTTAAGTATGAAATTTTAATTGCTGTTGTCAAAAAGTACAGCTATATTTGTAAGTGTTAATTACCTTTAATGTATCCCTCAGAAACACAGTCCTTTCCTTTGCTATGCTGTTGGTCTTGTAGAAGTCCACAAGCTGATTTAAGGAAGGGAAGATCTCCTCCCAAACAAAGTAATAGCCATCTCTGTCCTTTAACACCTTGAAATGCTGTACATGATCCCCATAACTGTTCAGAGGAGACAGAAATTCAGAACACACACAGCACTACAGAATATCAGAGCATTTACAGAATAAGCCCTCTAGGATTTCATAAAGTGACCCCAAAAAGCAGGACACTTAAGTCACTCTTAAAGGTGCAGTGTGCCACTAGTGGCTCCAAACAGAACTGCAATAATGACTGTTTTCAAATAGGTTTTCCAAACCAGTGCTATTTTAGTATTATATTTTGAATATATTAATATATTAATATTTTGAATTAGCTTTTACTTTTACATTTTCAGTTTTCATTTTATTTTTAGTTTAAGGTTTAGTTATTTTGTTATGTGTTTATATATAAAGGGGCAGCTGTGGCCTAATGGTTAGAGAACTGGACTTGTAACCAGAAGGTCGCAGGTTTGAGTCTTGGTGCTGGCAGGAGTTGTTGGTGGTGGGGAGTGAATGAACAGTGCTCTCTACCACCCACAATACCCATGGCTGAAGTGCCGTTGAGCAAGGCACTGAACCCCCAGTTGCTCCCTGGGCACTGGATATAGCTGCCCACTGCTCCGGGTGTGTGTTCACGGTGTGTTCACTTCTCACTGCTGTGTGTGTGCACTTTGATGGGTTAAATGCAGAGCACCAATTTCGAGTATGGGTTACAATACTTGACAAATGTCACAACTTTCACTTTTATATATATATATATAGCTTTATTTTTGTTCACTTTCAGTAATTTTAGAGCTTAACTTAAACTTATTGTAGTTAGTTGCCAATAGAATATTAAATCAGTTTTTTTTTCAGCTTTATTTCAATGATTGAAAACGTTTTAGTTAACAATAACAACACTGTTCCAATCATCATTCCTCGATCTGCCATGCTTGTGTCTAGATTGTAGATAAAAACTATGTATGTCAGCAGAACAAAGATTCTGCTATGATTAGTTGATTTCAGTTCTGTTTTGGGCCACAAAACAAAATTCTTTGGTTTAAAAGTGTGCATGTGTGCGCGCTTGTTGTTGTCAGAATTGACAATTTGTTTGATATTTTCGAGCGGGGAAAAACATGCACACTTTTAAACCAAAACACTTTAAAGAAAGAATTTGCTGTTTTTTAAACAGTCGTGACTGGTCCAAAACAGTAATGTTCAAAACCTCCTCTATGAGTTGTCTTATTTTTACATTTTAGGATCTGTAAACAGCTATACTCAATGCTGGCCAAACATTTAGTCAGCATGTCTTCTAAATAAAGTTTTGATGTTTCTTTGGTTGCGTTAGCGTAGAAAGCTCCTAGACATCTTTAAGAGATTCTGCAAAAAATTCTCTTCAAAGCCGTGATAACATTTAAATAATTCAGTGTTTGAAACCGCAAACTTTCTTTCAACTGTATGACGAAGGCATGTCTAAAGATGAATTGCGCATTATGAATATTAATAAGATATCTTGATATTTCAGAGTAAAGTAGATCAAAGGTACGGGCGTGAGTCATCCCATTATTTTTTATGCATTCACAACGATACCCATCTCTCTGCTTTCTGCAGCGCGGCAATGATAAAATCCATTTGTCACTCAGTTTACCTAAAAACCAAGTGCCAAGACTTGCTCATTTTAAGAAGTGAAAAGTGTAATGTTTGAGCACTTGCATTTCAATAAACCTAAAAGCTTGTGACTGTCAATGTGAAATACTGTACTTCCTCCAAAGCTTCCTGAAAGTCAGTAGGTGCTTCAGTGCCGGCGCTGTGGTGGGGCATTCGAGGGCCGTGCCCCCCCTAGCGGTCATTGATGCCCCTCCTACAGGCCATGGCGTGGCCCAAAAAAAAATCCCTTTTAGTTATTATTTTAATATTAAATGTTCAAACTGTAACTTAAATTAAATAAAATAAAAAGAATGGGGAAAATGCATAATTTTTTGTTGTTCATGGCACGTTACTAGGCTTCGTCATGGTGAATGCTTATTGGTCGCCGAGTAAACTTGTTACATTTGATTTGCAGCGCGCGCGCAAAATCCATTTCAAGTTGAAGAACAGTTTGTCCGTCTATATTATAGACAGTTGTTAGCAGCTAATTTAAAAAAAGCAGGTGAATTGTTGATGAATGTTTGTGGGTTCTAACTGCATTTGTGTTTTATACTTGGGCTGTCTGTAAAGATATACGGGCTTATGTCATTTCTGCTTGGTGCGTGCATAAACTGCTGCGAGGAGTGGTAACCCAGGTTAAAAACAAGTATTAGCATAAAGTAATAGCAGAATATACATTTATTTTTGTCCTTTATTTATTTTGTTTAGAAAATGAGTCCTTTAGAGTATTTAAAGTCCTTGAAACCCTAAGAAAAAAAAACGGTGTTTAAAGAAATTATTTTATTTGTTGAAGCACACTTTGTATTTTCTGTATTTTATTTTTTCCATTTCCTGTATTTTATTTATCTTTTATCTATTTCTCAAGTTCTACAAAAAATTTGCATTCTACGCAAATCAAAAACTAAAAAATCAGTTAAACCTTATACCTTGTGTGAGTGGCTCATTATTGTTCTGACATCCTTATTCTCTGCAGGCGAATTTTAGTCTTCTGATTTAATTGGTCCATACGCAGACATTTGTATGATGATGTCCAACTCGTTTTATGAAGAAAAAAAAAGCCTTAAGTTTTCAGAAACATCTATACGAAAAAACTTTGTCTGATGGGGACTTTTTTTGCCGGTTTTTCAAAGCTTCAAACTGATTCAGTGTTTTTTTTTTTTTTTTTTTTTTTTTTTTTTTTTTTTTGTCGTCGTAATTTGTTAATTATTTAAGTATAAAAATATATAGCTATTCATTGAAGGCCTATTTTATGTTTTTTTATTTAGCCTATATTATATTTATATTATTATTTTCTGTCCTGTTCTGTTGTTTAGGCTATCTGTTCTGGGCCGGGTTTCCCGATATCGACGTAGCCTAGCCTGTCTTAGCTCTTAAAAGCCCTCTCTACATGCAAGGTTATGAACGTTAGCCGCAATTCCTCGCGCGTTTCCCAAAAATGTACATTTTCCCAAAAATGTAGGCTACTGAACTCGTAGAACGCGAGAATAGGTTACATTTTGCTGACGTGCTGAACTAGGCTATACTAACCTTATATGGAATCGTATTCTGAACGTTTAACCTAACAATCGTCATCTTTTGTGTATTAGGAATCAAGACAGGTAAAAAAAAAAAAAAAAAAAAAAAAATATATATATAGTAACATTCTATATAGATAGATCATTGGAGCCTAACATTCTAGGGTAGAATGTCATTCTATTTAGATCATTGGAGCCGTATCCGGTCCGCAAACAGCAAATTTCAGCGCTGTCTTCTGTTCCTCTTTTAGATAAAAACCTATATAGATTCTATATAGATCTTTCAGATTTAAGTCTGGATTTCCATGCTACCATGATGTTGCGCAATGCGTCAAAAAAATATTTATCAAACGACAGTGCCCCCCCGCCGATGATCCAATGCCCCCACAGTATATAAAAACATACAACAAATAATACTTGCTTCATCCTTCAGTGCTATTTATGAGCTGATTAAACTAGTCACAAGCACAATTGAGTCACAAGTCCAGCCAGATTAGGCTGTTTTAACAGAAATAAAGTCGAGCATGATATGCTGGTGATGAGGTTTAGGGCATGGGTGAGGACAGAAGCTGTAATTAAATATAGATGTGAATGATTTGGTGGTTCGTCAGCAAAACCTGTCATTTCTCTCAGCCGCCAGTGCCATTAACAACTGACCTACATTCAGTGCTTAAACCTTCAAAGCTGTTGTGGTTTGTAGCAAGGCAGGTATATCTTGCAGCTTGTGTTGAGTTAGCAGCAAATAGCTTTGGTATGTTGCATTGTCTAAAGCTTACCGCTGTTATAAAGCTGTTTCTTTTGAATTACTGTGATTGACAGTTTAATCATTTTATCTAGTGAACAGCCCAGTGGTAGCTTTAGCTCCCCAATGCAGGATTACCTGCTTGCTGGCATTCTCGCCTTTCATTAAAGTTCATTGATAGGCAGATGCTAATGATCCTTTGTCATCATTAGCAACATAATGAAACCACTCGGTGAGGAAAAAATAAATAAATACACAGGTTATTCTGGATGGTTACCAAGGTGTTACTAGGTGGTTGCTTACACTAGCAAGTCAGTAAGTAGTTTTAACTTGCTAAGTGGTTGCTACCCAGGTAAAAAAGTCCAATCACTTAGAAATAAATTAGCACTCTGAAACTTTTCAACAAGACCCACTTTTATGTATAACAAATAGTGAAGAACAAGTTAACCTTAGAGTGAAGGGTTTAATACTTAGGATTAGGAATGTTTGCTTTTGCAATTGTGAACTAATGTATATACAGAATAATTTAATATGCATAGAAGAATGTCATTGCAGTGGTCATGCCATTCAAGCTAAACTTGGTTATGTTGGCAAGTCAGTCAGTGTCCCACTTTAAGACGGAGCAGATGATATGTCACAGCTGAGTTATCTTCTTCACCAATCTTCATTCAGCCAAGTAGAGTGCCTGGCACAGAGCCAGATGAGATAGACAGCTCCTCCTTTGTACACACTCAGAAAAAAGGTACAAAGCTGTCACCCCTGGGGGGGCCTGAGGTCTAAAATCTGAAAGGTACATTTCTGTACTTTATTAACCCCTAAATAGTACACATTATTTGTACTTTAAAAGTTCACATTAGTTAGTACCTTTTAAAATGGTATGGCCCCAGTGACAAACTGTAAAGCTGATATCATACAAACATTGAAAACAACGTTTATAAAAGATTTGTTTTTAAGTTGCATTTGCATGCATTTAATGTGTATTTAATGTACACTAAAAATGCTGGGTTGTTTCAACCCAAATTTGGGTCAAATATAGACAAACCCAACTGTTGTTTTTTTTTTATTATTTTTTTAACTCAACAGTTGGGTTTGTCCATATTTGACACATACTTTGGTTGAAACAATTCAGCATTTTTTTAAACGAGTGGTTTCCTGCACAAAAAAAACTTCCACTAAAAATACACTACTATTCAAAAGTATAAAGGTGGTAACATTTAATGTTTTCAAAATTAGTCTTTTATGCTCACTATAAGGCTACATTTATTTGATCAAAAATACATAATATTGTAATATTGTGAAATATTTTTACAGTTCAAAATAACGTTTCTATTTTAATATATTTTAAAATGTTATTTCGCCACCTTGTAATCATTAAATTTTATCTGACCTTTTTTCAAAATTGAGTTATTCACATATTGTTATTCTTTGACAACTTATTTACATTAAACTATGAATCTCAATAAATCAACACACATGAAGCTCAATATCTCAAAAAACAAAAGGCTTCTATCTACAGAAGTCTATGGAACACAAAAACTTTGAAAACTGCTCAGAATGCAGATAAAACCTTATAATTCCAAGGCAGTGATTTATTTCTGTGATGGCAAAATGGAATTTTTAGCATCTATTACTCCAGTTGTCAGTCTCTTGATACATGATACTTCAGAAATCATTTGAATATAAATTTTGTAGCATTATAAGTATATTTACTGTCACTTTAGAGCAATTTAATGCATCCTTACCCAATATAAGTATTAATTTCTCAACAACAAAAAAAGAACAACAACAAATCACCCAAACTTTGTGTATAATTTCTAGTTTCTAGTTATGAAAGATATTACAGAATGATTTGTTTATATGTTAATATACATTTTTCCAGGATTTTAAGAATTTACTATAAAAATACTATAAAAACTGCTTTCTGAATTTATATTGAAATCAATGAAGGCTCCATGTTTGAGTTGCCAACCAGACGTAGATAACACTCAACATAAATTGTCTTTTAAACAAGTCTTGCACAAAAAAAAAAAAAAAAAAACCCTTACTCAGGGTATGACATATGTCTGGCCATGGCAGCTTCCTCTTTTTGGGTTTCAGCATATTCATTAAAATGCTCTAATTTAGAGCATTTTAATGAATATGCTGAAACCCAAAAAGAGGAAGCTGTCATGGGCAGACATATGTCATATGTCATATCTGAAAGGATGTCTTCTTTAATATGGTAGCTTAAGGACTCAAAGAAAAACGGGAACATAAGTACAGAGGAAAATAAAATAATCAGAGCATCTGCGTTACCTTAGAGTCTCTTCCCATTAACCCAGTTCAAATCTGGATGGCATTGTACATTAATGACCAAAGTCATCAAAGATTTACTAAATCAGAGGCATTCACGTTGCTTATTTTTCACTATAAGCTTGATTTGACATTTCCCAGCTTTTATGATCATTAAACTAAAATGCCAGAGTTATATGAGTGATATCATCCATCACACCTGTGTCAGTCTGATTAGTAATCTGTATCCACAGACAGCACTCTCTCAAGGAATGCATGCAGAGCTGTGTCACACATTAGCCCCGGATCTGCAGACCAGCTGCCAATTCCACTCTTCCTAGTGTGCTGTGCAGTCATTTAATCACACAATAACCCAAGCCGATGCTTCCACACCTGAGGCCATCCCTCACTCAAGACCGGAGCGCTGATTATCCCAGCCAGCTCGTTCCCGGGATCCCAGACAGGCTTGTGCTCTACCATCCAAACCCAACTCAGCCATCAAGAAGTGGATGGTAACGAGCCAGTCAGAATAATTATGTGATTCCAGTGCCAGCGCACTTGATGAATTTTAAATGAAATCTCTGCTCCGACGTAATAGCTTTCTGATGCTCTCATTTTCAGACAACTTCATGGTACATTTTCTTAAGCAGCAGAGGATATTGGCGTCCTTTGCAAAGTAGGTCAGATGGATTTTGATGGACCCTGCAGTTTTTCCTCATTATTCAATTTCTAGTTATGCTTTTAAGAGGCATGCAGCAAACAACAAATTACAATGACCCCAACAAAGGGGTTCAAAGCAGACTATAGGTTAGGAAGGCTGGGATGTGTCTTACCTCACTGACATGGAGAATTCTCCAGGTGCACTCTCACTCTCTCTTACTAAGAAGCTTCCACACTCCCGCTGGCGCAGTCGAGTCTCGGCCATATGTCTGGAGATACGGCCCGCAAACCATCTGTGGGTGAGATAGAGGGGCACAGCAGCGCTGTTAGACATGCGATAAACAGCTAGAAAGGTTGCTGTAACTTAAACAACACTGTGTAAATGTTTTTATACACTTTATTACTATGTGGAAAACTACTGGCAAACTAGAGGAAATTTCTGTTTAACAAAGGTTGCTCTTTCATGGTCGCCGTGATTTTGCCAAGACATGTTCCTGGATCAACATCTTTTGATGATCCTGGATCAACATTATTATCCAAAGATATAGACTTAACCCAATCCCTACCCCTAAACCTAACCCTACCCATAATTCATTCCTAAAATCAGTGGGAAATGATAGGTGAATAACAAGGGTGTAGAAGCACTTAACCCGATTTTAAGTCTAAAACACATATTTCCTGAAAAGTTATACCTCAATTCTGATTGGCTGATTGGAATGTTGTTCCAGGATCAACAAGGATGTTGATCCAGGAACATGTTGTACTTGGTGCAATCACGTGAAATCTTTCATAGCTCAGTGGTGTTTCTGCTAAAAATTTTTAGTAACAAATAAGTTCTAAATAATTATGTTTTTTTAATGATTTTGAAAGAAGTCTCTTATGCTCACCAAGGCTGCATTTATTGGTTACAAAATAAGCCTAAATAAGCCTCTTTTTTTACTATTTTTTATAACACTTTATACAATACACATTGTGTCAAAGCAGCTTTACAGTGTCAAACAGGATAACAGTCTGCCAGTAATGCAAGAGGCCAATAACAAAGAGTGATGTCATCATCCTGTTCAGCTCACTTCTAATAGTGTCTGTGCAATCAGTCAATCGCCACCAACTAAGCAAGTCAAAGGCAACAGTGACAAGGAACCAAAACTCCATCGGTGACAGAAATGGATATAAAAAAAACCTTGGAAGAAATCAGGCTCAGTTCAGCTGTAATCAAGTATTCCTGATGTTTAGTTATTCTTAAAAACAGTTTTTGCTTCTTAATATTTTTGAGAAAATCAGACTGTCTAAAGGATAGAAATTTCAAAAGAACAGAACGTATTTGAAATATAAATCCTTTGTAACATTATAAATGTATTTAATGTCACTTTTGACCAATTTAATGCTTCCTTGCTGAATAAAAATATTAATATCTTAATCAATCAATCAATCTTACTCCAAAGTTTTGAATGGTTGTGTATCCTGGCTTCCACAAAAAATAAGTCGATTTTAAAATTCTAAGATCATTTTTTTTATACTTCTTTTATACAGTATACTGCGTATACTGACACCACATAGCTATAAATATCTCAGTGAGACCATTCTCACATACTCTCTTTTTCCTGCACCCATTCCAATCTAGTGTGAATCAAGACTATACACAAAGTCAATACCAATACAAGTAAAACCAATACTTTCCAATGTTTACAGATAATAAAACTGTACTTACGTGTGCGGCCTTACGTTGATATAATTTTTAGGTACATAGCCCTTCCTGTTCACCAACTCTGCTGTGTACCAGTTAGGATCATCTTCCATATTAGTGATCTAGTGCAAGAAAAGACCATAAGCAAATCATATCATCCAGCAAGCAATGCATAAACCAACACAAAACTGCTCTTACCTTGAGTACATCTCCCTTCTGAAAGCTGAGCTCGTCACTTTCCGTGGCACAAAAGTTGTAAAGGGCTACTGCTTCCATCCTGAGCTGGAGGTGAAAGCCAGATCCCAGAAGATCAATGTGGGTAGACGTCCCACCACAGCAACAGAATACAGAAGAGAGGAAAGGATAAGCCCAGAGAGCATCCACACTGAAACAGCTCACTGTCAAACAGCGCACCGAGATAAATGAACCGAGAGAACAAGGATGAGAATGTGTGTGGGTCTAACAGAGAGAGAGAGAAGCATGTGGGAGGGAGGCAGGGGTGGCAGTTCCTGTCTCAGCGTGCTCTAACAGAAGGAAATACAGCTATGTGAGTAACAGGAAAGTTGAAAAAATGATGGGAGGACAATGAAAAGAATGGCCTCTTACGTATTACAAGTAAAGAATAACACTCATGTGTTTGCTTGACTGCTGTTTTATGAGCAGATCTGTCACTAAGCAAGTGTTAGGTTAGACTTATTCTCAGATATTACTAAGATTTCTTTGTCGGGAAATAGCTGGAGATTAATCAAATCAGCTGAGGAGTTCATCTGAAAGAATTCATGATTCAAAGAACATATGTGTTTCGAGATGAGCAAACGTCCCCAGAGCCGTGTGACTCACTGAACACCTCACAATGAATGTTTCTACTCTCTACTGGTGCTGCTGTTTAGCCCTGAAATCCCCATTTTTGGCTAGATATTTCACAAGAAGTGGTCTTTTCTTTTGATATTCCTCAGTGAAAAGAATTTATTTTTGCACATTTATGTTTTTAAAATGAAACCTCTAGCTTTCATATGTTAACTATATCTTCAATATCATATCAATGAACATATTTACATTTAGTAATAAAGTAGATATCAAGCTATCAACCAGCAGAAGCTTTCACAAAGTGAATTACTATTAATTGAGCAATCTGAGGTTGGGAACACACATCCTCTCTCACATCTAAATTATCATTCAAACTGATTTTTATTGACTTAACAATTTGTTTTAAATATGCATCTGATTGTATTTCACATGTTCTAGGGTTGAGTAGTCGCAGAATGGGAATACCCATTCTTGCTCTCATTTTAGAGCTTTAAAATACACTATTTTACTGTAAGATGTCACACTCGAGACATGATCAAATTCAAAGAGTCTGTCTTGGCAGTGCCTATGCAAGAGGACCGTAATGGGACTCATTACGCACACAGACAGTCATTATTGCTGTTTGAGCTGATGTTATGAACACTCCCCAAAGCGGAGATGGGCTGTTTACAAATTCCCTTTCAGAACATTTGAAGTTTAGCCATAAAGAAATTCATGAATGATTACTTAAATGTGATAAACCTACTGTATGGGTACAGGCATAAACATCTAGTTAGGATGTCAACAGCACTCAACACAATATTTTCCATGACTTAAACTGTTACTTCAACTTGGAAACATTTTGCACCACAAAAGACTACCTGTGTGAATGTGACTTGCACTCAGATGTAGGACTGCACATGAGAAACTGCTGGTGGTGTGAAGCTGCTGACAGAAAGTCAAGATCCTTATGTAAAAACAAACATTTCATTGTAGGAAGCCCATTGTGGCATTAATTTCACCACTTAGAGGAAACTATATATGCGTTGCTTATATAATGTAATTACGTTTTATATATATATATGTATACAGTGGTGTGAAAAATTGTTGGCACCCTTCCTGATTTCTTATTTTTTTGCATGTTTGCCACACTTTAATGTTTCAGATCATCAAACAAATTTAAATATTAGTAAAAGATACCACAAGTGAACACAACATGCAGTTTTTTAAATTAAGGTTTTTAATTTAAGGGAAAACTAAATCTAAAACTACATGGCCCTGTGTGAAGAAGTGTTTGCCCCCTAAACCTAATAACTGGTTACAATAACTTGCACTGAGTCTGTTACAGCGCTGTGGAGGAATTTTGGTCCACTCATCTATGCAGAATTGTTGTAATTCACCCACATTGGAGGGTTTTCGAGCAGGAACCGCCTTTTTAAGATCATGCCACAGCATCTCTATAGGATTCAGGTCAGGACTTTGACTCGGCCACTCCAAAGTCTTCATTTTTTTCTTCTTCAGCCATTCAGAGGTGGACTTGCTGGTGTGTTTTGGATCATTGTCCTGCTGCAGAACCCAAGTTCGCTTCAGCTTGAGTTCACGAACAGATGGCCGGACATTCTCTTTCAGGATTTTTTGGTAAACAGCAGAATTCATGGTTCCATTTATCACAGCAAGTCTTCCAGGTCCTGAAGAAGCAAAACAGCCACAGACCATCACACTACCACCACCATATTTTACTGTTGGTATGATGTTCTTTTTCTGAAGTGTGGTGTTACTTTTACACCAGACGTAATGGGACACACACCTTCCAAAAAGTTCAACTTTTGTCTCGTCAGTCCACAGAGTATTTTCCCAAAAGTCTTGGGGATCA
Source organism: Cyprinus carpio (assembly GCF_018340385.1). Lineage (NCBI taxonomy): Eukaryota > Metazoa > Chordata > Actinopteri > Cypriniformes > Cyprinidae > Cyprinus > Cyprinus carpio. The sequence goes on along the minus strand of NC_056599.1, from coordinate 20,493,511 downwards.
TCAAGATGTTTTCTGGCACAACTGAGATGAGCCTTTATGTTCTTTTTGCTCAGCGGTGGTTTTCGTCTTGGAACTCTGCCATGCAGACCATTTTTGCCCAGTCTCTTCCTTATGGTGGAGTCATGAACACTGACCTTAACTCAGGCAAGTGAGGCCTGCAGTTCTTTGGATGTTGTTGTGGGGTCTTTGTGACCTCTTGGATGAGTCGTCACTGTGCTCTTGGGGTAATTTTGGTCAGCCGGCCACTCCTGGGAAGGTTCTCCACTGTTCCATGTTTTTGCCATTTGTGAATAATGGCTCTCACTGTGGTTCGCTGGAGTCCCAAAGCTTTAGAAATAGCTTTATAACGTTATCCAGACTGATAGATCTCAATTACTTTCTTTCTCATTTGTTTCTGAATTTCTTTGGATCTCGCCATGATCTTTTGGTCTACTTCACTTTGTCAGGCAGGTCCTATTTAAGAGATTTCTTGATTGCGAACAGTGTGGCAGTAATCAGGCCTGGGTGTGGCTAGAGAAACTGAACTCAGGTGTGATAGACCACAGTTTTAACGGGGGGTAAACACTTCTTCACACAGGGCCATGTAGTTTTGGATTTTGTTTTCCCTCAATAATAAAAACATTAATTTAAAAACTGCATGTTGTGTTTACTTGTGTTATCTTTGACTAATATTAACATTTGTTTGATGATCTGAAACATTAAAGTGTGACAAACATGCAAAAAAATAAGAAATCAGGAAGGGGGGCCAACAATTTTTTCACACCACTGTATGTGTGTATATATATATATATATATATATATATATATATATATATATATATATATATATATATATATATACTACTATGCAAAAGTTTTAGGCATGTTAGTATTTTCACCCCAAAGAATGGTGTTCGGCCAGTTATTTCTATCTTTTGCTGTAGTGTGTCAGTAGAAAATATCAGTTTACATTTCCAAACATTCATTTTGCCATTAATTTTAATAATAATCCAGTGAGATTTTTGAATGCACAAGTGGTCTGATGTTAATTTAAGGCAGGTTTCTTGAAATGTCTTGAAGACGTTGCTACAGTTCTTCTGGATTTAGTTTGTCTCAGTTTCAACTGTTTCTTCATGTAATCACAAACAGATTTGATGATGGTGAGATCAGATCTCCATGTGGAGCACTGGCTGCTGCCAGACTGCTTGTGCATTCAAAAATCTCACTAGATTATTATTAAAATTAATGACAAAAGGAATGTTTGGAAATGTAAACTGATATTTTCTACTGACACACTACAGCAAAAGATAGAAATAACTGACTTAAAACCCTTTTTTGGGGTGAAAATACAAATGTGCCTAAGACTTTTGCACAGTACTGTATATCCGGAGAAACACATGCAACAATATGAACATTATATGGGGGGCAGAAAAAGGGGCTTCCTGAGCATGAAACAAGGAAACCACAAACAGAGGGGTGTCTCGGTGACAAAGGTTGAAAAGAATAGATGCACTGCAACCATTTCATACCTTGGTATTATTGCTCATATGACCCTGTGGCCTATGATTAATAACCACACCATTTCCATTCTCATTTACAAAGAAGTAATGCACGCTATTCTTCGTCAAAAAAAAAAAAAAAAAAGTTTAGGATAAAATAAAAAGAATAAACCAACATAAAACTTGCATTAAATGTTTTTTTTTCCGTGGAAAATAAAATAAGATATTTACAATATCTTAAATGATGACAGAATTTTCACTTTTGTGTAAATAATCATTTAAGGATGACTAAATAATTTGTAGTCATTGCATCAGAATAAGCCATGTCTTACATTTAGCATATATTATGATCCACATTTAAAGCCTATTATAATACAAATATTAATGTTTCTGTAAATCTGAGAAAATGACTGTAAATCTGAGTTTCATTGCTCAGTATTATTCCGACCTTGTGGATAGTACCATTAGATAATGCAAATTATACTGACTTGACAAAAGAAACAAGAGGAACGGCATAGTATGTCTAGAAGTCATGCAAAGGAAATTATGCATATTGGGAAACACTTCTACATTGCTTAATGGAAACTACTGTTTTGCTTCACTTTAGGGCGTCACATGAAGACTATATGCAGAAATAAATGCATGCATCATGAAAGAGACCACAAAGCTTTTAAGGTCAAAGACAGGATTTGGACACTTTTGGAGGAGAACAACATTATTGTTTACCACATATTGTAATTAATGAGATGATTATACTGAGATGTAATAAACTGGAGTAAAAGTTAGAATTACTGTTCACAGATTTAGAAGTAGTTTCACTTCACCTTCCCCAAAGAGGAGTTATCGCTACACACGTCTATTTCAGTCCCACGAGAAGGAAATTCTTCACCATGCTGCCCCTTACTGGTGAACTCGTGTCAATACTACTAAATCTAGTCTAGCCGACCATAATAAGTCAATGTATGCGTCACATTTCACTGAGAATTCTTCTTTAATGAGTTGAACTGTGTCCAGTGGTTTTATTTCCAAGCACTCAAATAGAAGATTCACATTGTAACACATATATCATGTTCGTGAGTAGTAAAATGGCATCATAGTTACTAAAAAGCATGTTTTTGCTGTTACATCTGGGTCCAAGCAAGTTCATAAACCTTAAGTGTCTTTTGTCTGTATTTGGTAATCGTCTGGTTTGATAGGGAAAACAAATCATATGTGTTTTAAGGCTGCCTATTCAAAGAATAATCTAAATGGTATTAATTTAAACCATTTGATATTAATTATATTTAATAATAATAATAAATATTATTATTATTTACTCTCTCATTCACTCACTCGCTTACTTACTGTTATTTCCTTCACCAAAAGAACAGTTTAAAATATATGACCTACATAAATATTGTAATGTAATAAAATAAAGTAAAATTCCGGTAATCCTAAAATTATGGTATCCTAACCCACTGAGCAAAAGTACGTCCAATCGACGTCTTTTCAACGTCTTTGTCGGACGTTGAAATGACGTTCCCTGAAGAGCCAGAATTAAAGTTTTTATGACGTCTTTTTTTTCGACGTCTTTTGGACGTCTTTGTCGGACGTTGAAATGACGTCCCCTGAAGCGCCAGAATGAAAGTTTTTATGACGTCTTTTTTCGACGTCTTTGGGACGTCCAATATCGACGTCTACAGGACGTCTATAGAAGGTTAAAATTGCGTTCAGATGTGGTCATTTCTGGACGTATTTTCAACGTCTTATAAAGTCTCATTTAGGCGTCATTTATACTGTTTCTGAACAAAATAAACACACTTAGGCTGCATTCAACTAAATATCATGTTTATTTCAATGCAATTTCTTTTTGTACTTGTAAATAAACTTAAAGAAACAGTGTGTTCACACAAAAACCATGAAATAAAAGAAATGTCACTCATTATACAGTGGATAACAATTAACAACAAACAATTTAGTTTAGTTGGGTCCACACATTATGTTCACCTATTGGAGTTTAACTTTTTAAGCTTTTTCATTTTTATTTAAACTCCAATTAGCATAAAATTCTTAAAGATGGTATTCTTTATTCACGCAATAGTCAAGTGTTCATGTGCCCAAATATTATCTGCATGCACAATAATAATAATAAAAAAAGGGTTTTCAATCTGGGGTTCAGGACCAAAGCAAAGGGGTCAACAAAATAATTTATACCATATTTTCCAGACTACTGGTCTTTTTTTTTTTTTAATCTTCTGAGATGTGCTGAATTATTCTAAGCAAAACGTAAACACATAAAAGCGGGCACTTACAGGTTTCTATAAGTATAGTTCTCATGTCTGTGTGACAAGCCTGTCTGTGCACAGTGGTATTGTCTGTAGCACTGTGTTTTCTACATTTCAGAATGAGGTTCACAGAAACTGAGATAGCAAGTGCATTTTAATTAACAAAAGATATACTGCTTGTAAATAATGGCACTAGAATTTTTTTTATTTTATACATAGGCCTAAATATTTTTATTTTTATTCTGTTTTGAATAGTATTCAATTTAAATGATTTGAAGTGAGGGGAAATAAAATCTTTACAGTGTTCATAGTTTTTAAGTTTCTTAACGTTTGTTTTATTTATCAGTATTTAAATTATTTCTGAAATTATTAGTAAAATGTGTCTTATACACGGATGCAACTTATGTGTTTTTTCCTGACCTGGTGCAACTTAGCCCTATATTGTGCTGTATTATTAAACAAATGTATTACAAAAAAATGGGAACTATTTAAAAATAAATAATAATAATAAAATAAAACAATCATATTATGTTCATTATACTCCCACCCACAATAATTTTAAGCCTTAAAATCTGTTGTAATTCTGAGGGTGTCTTTGAAAAATGTTCTCTGCAAGGGATCACTGGCACCAAATTGTTGTAAATGTCCAGTGCTAGTGGTCAGGCATCCATATACAGCAAAGTCTGGTGTGGTAGGAGGAACTGTCCTGGTCGGCACAACATCTATCTGTCTTCATGAACTGCCCTGAAACACAAATTAAATATAAATGATTATTATAAATATAAATATAGCTTCACAATGCTCATTTGACCTCTGTGGTGAACATATGATCAGAAAATACTGCCAGACTGATTTTTAGTCTTTAGGGAATCATTTCAAAGCGTAATTTTAATTTTATTTTTTTATTTAAAGTGCCTAATTTCACAGACTCGCGTGAGCATCCAGGATACACGACAAAGGCTGTTTTAATACAAGAACACTTCACACAAGATAAAGTTTTGAAAATCTTACATTATCGTTAATGTAGTGACAGAATGTATTTGTATTTGCAGTAGTAAAACTAACCACTAGGTGTCAGTAGTGTTACACTCACCAGTAGAGTGTGTAGATTACGAATCAGAAGTTAAACTCTTGTTGCTGTTCCCGTCCTGAAAAGTAGAAAAAATATAAGTTCTAAAATCGTTTCTTTATTTGATCAAGAAAAATTACAGTTACCTGTTTTAGTGACTAATTTTAATAACTTAGTTAAAAAGGATCATCAAAATTTTACCTCAGACTGTAACTTGGACCACCTCAAATTAACCAACAGGGATAACGTTATGTACAATTACAAAAAGAGGAATTTGAAAATATATAATCTTTATAATCCAAATAAATAATTTGAAATATTAAACTGAAGTGAAATGTAACATTAGATTGATAAAACGATGAATAAAAGCACATTCATTCTTACCTTTGGCTCAGCGCAGTTGTCAGTTGACCGTTACTGTTTGAATTTCCAAGTAACCGTTAACGTCAATTACGTTAGCTCCGTCCCGTTGTGAAGGTCGTTCGTTGGTCCGGTATCTCTGTAGGTTTATAAAGTGTCCTCAACGTAGAAATAAATAAATTAAAGGATGGCGGCAGTTATATCTTCAGTCTTTTGTAATAAACAGAATTATTCTTCCAGTCTTCGTGGTTATTTGCGCCATCACGTTACGTTTACGTTTTTTAATTTTTTTTTTTTTTTTGGGCACAACACACGTTTACGTCACTCACGTAACATCACGTTAACGCCCCTCGTGGCCAGCGCACGTTAAAATACACTATTTCATTTAATTTAAATCTATGTGTTAAATATTTATTATTTAATTATTTAATAGAATATAATATTATTTCAATCTAATTATCTATTTAAATATATTCAAATTTAATATATTTTAATGTATTTAACTTTATTTAATTATCTATATTTAATTTATAGATCTAATACAGATATAAACTGCTGTTTCTGTCAATGATCCAGTGAAAAATACCACTCAGATAAATAAATAAATCCATGTAAGATTTTATATGGTCACATTATGGTACTTTAATTAGGCCTATGTTTTTAAAAATTTATATATTACATTATTTTGACACCTAAATGTTTCAGAAGAGTAGGCTACATGTGCTATTTAAATCAGAAATCAAAGGATTGCTTTGTTGTGTTTATATTATAATATATATATATATAAAAAAATAATAATATAAATCGATTTCCTGAACCTGTTCTGCACGTTGAACAGACGTCCAAGAAAATCCTTAGCCGGACGGTCAAATTTTGAACCTCCTATCAACGTCCAAGGGACGTCGTAGATCGACGTCCAGATATGAACCGGATTTGCACGTCGAGTAGACGTCCAGATACGGTCCAGACCGACCGACGCAATTTAGACTTGATCTGCACGTCGTATAGACGTCTCATGTTTGTTGGGAAGACTGTTTAAATTCTATTATTGCTTATTTTTGCTTTTTTATTATTATTATTGCTTTACCTTATTAACCATAACCGTGGTGTTTTGCTGGAAATTAAGCTATTTTACATTTTTACATAACAGAGGGGAATGTTATTGAGTAATATTTTACTTTTATGAGTCGTCCACTCCGTACATCTTCTTCTGAGACAGAGCAATTTTAAACACGACAAAAACGTGAAGTCTATTTCCTAGAAACATTGCCCCTCGGCGTTACAGTCAGATGTCTCCAATACAAACCCACTTGGGGGCCACATTCCGCCGAGTTTATCGGTTTCGGTAATTCAGGAGCACACTTATCTCACGATGACGGTAAGTGTGCACTCATTTCAGCAGAACAGCGCTTAATAGGTGTCTTGGTTGACTTCCATGGCGGTAAAGAGGCTCGCGTTTGTGATATTTGGGAAATAAAGAGTTTTGAGAATGAAGCCCAGAGAGTTTGGTCACACCCTTTGGCTCGTCTCGCCCCTCGGAGGAGGATGAATGTGCAGTCAGAGCGCCATGTTGAACGCTGCGGGTGTCACACACACACACACACACACGAGCCCAGCTCACTAACACATCAACACACACCTCGACCGTGTCTTAGAAAATAAAGTTTATCTCTCTCTCACACGAGTGGTGTGTGCTTATGCCGGGTGTTACCCCCGGTCATCATCGGCACAGGAGCTTTGGTGAGTTACTGGTTCTGTTTTCTAGTCGCTTCTCTCAGTGTGGCGATATCTCCACCGAGCACCACACACATTTCGGCTTGAGCTTCTACCAATTCTGGTTGTTTTTGCTTAAACACTTTATTGAAAGTGAAAGGCTACGATAAAGCTCGATTTCATCTGCGGTCTGAAAGGAACACGAGCGATATTTGATTAAATTAGCAAGTTAGTCGGAGCATAGCCGCAGTTAGCTAGCCTGAACGGCTAACGTTAATATGTAAACTCACTTTATAGCTTTTAAAGAGTCAGTGTCCTAAAAAATAAAACCCCAAACCACCACAGTCTGGATGCGCTGAGTCTTACAACATTTTCAACAGCATTATATTAGTCACATAAATTAGTTCAGTTTTTAAAAAAGTTTTCATAGTTAACGAAACTTTCGTCGTGGTTTCTGTACGTTAGCTTGCCAGTTAGCAATTCAACGGAAACGTCGTTAAGTTACTTTATAGATTTAAAAATACACAAGGACCGTTAAGCGCAGGTTTGTTTTGTTTTTTTTGGTCCCTAGCAGTAACGTTACATTTTATTAGTTTGGTTGTGCTAAAGTTCGCTCGATAACGTTACTTATTTCAATACATTTGTAACCGGCCTTGTTTGGTTAAACTGCTGTTAACAAGCCTCGTTGGGATTATTTGCGTTTGTGTAACGGATATGTATTTGTAAACTTTAGGCATATGAACTGTAAGTGTATTTCGTCCAGCTATAGTATCTTATGTAAATATTTAACCACGACTTTGGTTTATTCAATCCGTTCCTGACATATTCGCCAAACACTTTCTGCTCTGTTTACATTTACGGTATTCTTAGATTAGTTTGTCGAAGGTTTGTCTGTGAGATTACTGTCTAGTCAAAGATCCGTTGCTTAAGTTTTGGTAAAGACGGATTTGTGGTTTGACGAGTTTGTTTTGTCGACACTACAAAGATTGTGGACAGAATGACCAGAGCGGTTTTATCCCCACAACACAGAGATTTCTCACAGTCCCTCCTCTGATCTCTTGCGGGAAACACCCGTGATTGTGGGGAGCCGTTTCTGCGATCAGTTTCTGCACCATATGCATCTTCATCGTTGCTTCCTGTAATTAAACAAACCGAGTCTCTGGAGGACTGCACAGCAAGAGCCGATCATCTGCCTTTATTTAGCCACCAAAGTGGTGTTTTCCGTTTGTCACGTCTTTTCGTGCTGATGTATTGCTAGAATATTGAATACATTGGATGCTGAGAGATTTCTATAGCATTATGCATAGGGAGCAGTTGACTCGAAGTGCCAGAACTGGCTGGTTTACCTGTGAGGAGAAGCCCGTTCTCACAAGCGCTGGCTTATGTAACATCCACCTTTTTCAGTTCGCCCTGCAGGCCTGACTTCTATGGAGTAATTCAAGATATGTGTGCATTTCCCCCCTAATTCTCCCTCTTAATTCTTGTAGTGTTTTAGCATGCAGAATCTTAACACCTGCTTTTTCTTTGCGGCTGGATTCGCTCTGCCACCTCACACCCTTCCTCGGTGCTTCCACGATGCATCCTTAAAGACATGAGACATGCTGGCACTTGCCATGCTCATCTTTTGTTTGGATTGAGTCTTATCAGGGTTACCTGTCCTTCACAGCTGTGCAGAACTTGCTCTTGGTGTTTCTTATGCAGGATTAGTATTCATTGCATGGGTGTCATGCGGCCGGTCATGGATCAGCATGGCCTGCGCATGTCAGATGTTAGGAGGAATAGGTCAGAGCAGTTGCTGTGTGCAGCAAGGTCACCGTGATTCTTGCCTGTTTGCTGACAGTATTGTATGGCCTATGTTGTGTGGGCTGATTTTCGTTTTAGTGCCTGTGTGCAATTTGCATTAGGGTTGTTTTTTGTTCGCTTTCTCTTCTGGGAAAATGGGCCAAAAATATTGAAGACCTTTTCTGTGCTGCTCATATTGTTTTCCAATCAGATGTGGTCTAGAATGAGAATTCCCCTCCCCCTGTAGTGGAGTAGCCAAATAGTGAATGAATACTCAATGATGTGACATTAAAATAAAGTATGTTGTAACCAAACCACCTGTTTTAACAGGAAATGTATCAACACAGGAAAGAAAAACGTGTCAGTCAAACCATTTAATGATGCCTTCGGTTTTTATACGGTAATACATTTTCACTATATTATAGAATTTGCATTTATTTATTTTTTGCTAGTGATATTCAGCAGTTCTCCAAATAAGTAATTTTAATTTTGAGGGCACTGAATTTATGCATTCTAAAGGGTTTCATATAGAACACATTTATTTAACGTTTTCATTGTTTTCTCATGTTAGAACCTTGCACATGAAACATTAAAAAAAGGGACATTCAAATAAGTTTAGTTTTTTAAAAACCCATTGCAAGACCTTACACTATTTCCAATCCACTTTCCACGCATTTTGTTTTACAATATGAATATGCATTGTGTGTATTGCTGCTACTTATTCTAACTAAAATTACTATTTGTTTTTTTTAACCTTAGTTTTAGCAAAGGTAAAATTAGCTGGCATACAAAAACTGCTCCATTCTCTTTGCTGTTAAGTAGGAAAATATTGTTAACCAAATACTGAAGGAGATTTCGAGGAGGTATTCAACAGTTCTCAGAATAAGGAACTTCTGTAGTGATCTGGTGTTGATAAAACACTGCCAATTCCCCAAAATAAATTTATAGCAGCATTTTATAGAAGCAGATCGGGTTCTTTGGGATGCTTCTTTTTTTAAGCTTTTACGTCTTTTAAAGTGTCCTAGTATTACTTCAGCTGATTTCCTGGACAGGTTTCATGTCTTCTCGAAGCAGAAAACAGAGAGCCAGTGCTGCTCACAGGACTTGCTATGCTCAGTCTCTGGCCCTGCTTCAAGACCGATCACTGAGACTCCTTGATATTGGCAGGACATTGCCAGACCTGTTCTTTTAGTATTGAGGAGGCCATCCTTACACAGACCCGGGCCTGTGTGCTGGCTTCCTGGGCCCCCGTCACAGTGAGAGCCACTGGAGCTTTGTTCCGGTAGTGATACAGTTGCCCCTCTCTTCCTCTGATGTGCTGGGCCTGAACTGGTCATTAAAGCAGCAGATGTTTCATTAAGCCACGGCTGTATTCATGTGTATGCGGGCTTGGGGGAGCGGCAGTGGGGGTTGCTCGTAAGGCAGCGCTCTATTGGCTCCTCCGCGGGAGAGCAGGAGTCACATTTCAGTAGCTTTTAATGAATTTATGGGATGGGTTGAGATGGTTTCTTGGCGATTAAAGCGTCATGGTGTGCTCAGGACAGGAAACATATTTAGTATGACTTCGATGCTTCATTTGTCCTGAGTTCAAGCATAGACTGATTTTACATGCCATGCTGTAATGGAGAGAATGGTATGGTGCAATTACTTTTGGAAAATAATGGGCAACATCTTCCCACATGAGTGTTGTGTTACCGTAAAAGATGAGTAATAGGAAGCACTTCACACACTAAGCCGCCCTTCTGTGTCTACACAGTTATGTTTTACTCCACGTGTACCTGGGTGGTATGATCCGTTGAAAAGTGAACAGCTGTGATCCATTTATCTATAACTGAATTGTGGTATTAACTGAAGGAGCTGCATGTGTAGTTTGGTAATGGACCATTAAACTTCTGTATGCACAATGTGCAATTCACCATGTTTATCAGCGTGATCACTTTCTTTTTGTGTAATGTTTGTGGAAAGAAAAACGAACAGGATAATTGCTTTTACTGTTTTTATGTGCACTAGATTTTCTGCAGTCTAATTGTGCTTAGCATCTATTACTAGCTTCTGGTTTGAACCTTTTCCGTTTCTGTCTGACATTTTTGGTTTTGTGTTTCAGGTAATGGAGGAATTCATCGAGCTGGCTTCCTTCACTCTGTGGAAATGGTTTTAACAGGCACAGAGTAACACAGAGAAACTGTTCAAACGGAGAACTTGTGTTCGATCTATTACACAACAGACTACTACTTCTTTTCTTCTTTTCTTTTTTTTTTTTTTTTAAGCAAAACTGAGTTTTTTCTTTTCAATTCTTAAGGAATTTAACACTACACGCCACCATGCCAAGCTCAACTATTCGGAGACAGATGAAAAATGTGGTAAATAACTATACAGAGCCGGAGAAGAAGGTCAGGGAAGCGACTTCCAATGACCCATGGGGCCCCTCCAGTTCTCTGATGTCAGAGATCGCTGATCTCACTTACAATGTGGTGGCCTTTTCGGAGATAATGAGCATGATTTGGAAGAGGCTTAATGACCACGGAAAGAACTGGCGGCATGTGTACAAGGCCCTGACGCTGCTGGACTACCTGATCAAAACGGGTTCCGAGCGAGTGGCCCTGCAGTGCAAAGAGAACATCTTCGCCATACAGACGCTCAAAGATTTCCAGTTTATTGATCGGGACGGCAAAGACCAGGGCATCAACGTCAGAGAGAAGTCGAAGCAGCTGGTCGTGCTACTGAAGGATGACGACCGTCTGAAGGGTGAACGCTCTCAGGCACTGAAGACTAAGGAGCGCATGGCGCAGGTGGCCACCAGTGTGGGCAGCAACAATCAGATCAGCTTCGGCCGTGGCTCCAGCCAGCCCAACCTCTCCACCAGCTACTCAGAGGAGTATGGCAAGTCTGAGGGCTCACCTGCATCATATCATGGATGTAAGTTTCTTTAGCTTGTTAACTTGCAAGCCAAATTAGATTAGCTGAAATATGTGACCGCGGACCACAGCCTTAAGTAGCATGGGTATATTTGTAGCTATAGCCAAAAATACATTGTATGGGTCAAAATTCATTAGAATATTAAGTAAAGATCATGTTCCATGAAGATATTGTGTAAATTTCCTACCATAAATATATCAAAACTTTAGACAACTTTAAAAGTGATTTTCTCAATATTTCTCAGATTCTAGGTTTTCAAATAGTTGTATCTCAGCCAAAGTTTATTTATTTGGCTTGCAGATGTTGTATAAATCTCAGTTTCAAAAAATTGACCCTTATGACTGTTTTTTTTTTTTTTTTTTTTTTTTTTTTTTTTTGGTACGGGTCACATATTTAATAAACAAACATGCAAGAGGACAGTGTCATCTTGTTGTCCCTGTAGGACCCCAAAATTATGCCATCGGCTGATGGGTACTTTTGGTGCGATGAAGTCATGTTGGAAAGATCATATTTACGTGTTGAACACAGTCATAATTACGTGTGGAAAACTCATAACTTTCTTTAAACCCCCGGTTTCCAAGTTGGGGGTGTACCTGGTATTGTACAAACATGACATGTAACTATTCAATTTACAATGCATTTCATAAATTCAATGCAAATATAAAGAAACAAAAACGCACCTAATGCACTTTCATTATTCATCATTTTATAGAAGAGTTGATCATTTTTACTGAATTTTTGCACTCTGACCATAGTGACTTGAATGGACCTGACGTTGTGACTTTCCCTAGAGGACTTGAGCACACCATGTATCTAGTGCCAGATTAGGAGTATTACAGAATCTAAAGCCTGGAATACACTACATGGTTTTTGCACCAATTTTCTGCAGATTTACAGATTGTTTAGTTTCAGGCTTTGATTCCATCCAGTCGAAGGATATCAAACATGCTTGATATTTTCAGCCGATTTTAGAACACACATTGTTTTCATTTGTCATGCGTCTCCTAGCAACAAGGCACACGTTTCTGCGTGAGCTTGTTGTGATCAGAATGACTTCAAAGTCTGCTAGTGTGTGATCGTTTAGTGTATGATGGCCAGTTTTCCTCTGTCACTATTTACAAAGTTGGTAAGGGTATGATGCCTAGTGTTTTAAAAATCTGTTCAGATTTTAAAAGTTGTGTAGTGTATTTCCAGCCTTAAGATGTTTGTTCATCTTCGGAACACAAATTAAGATATTTTTGATGAAATCCGAGACCTTTCTGACCCTGCATAGACAGAAAAGCAACTACCATGTTCAAGGCCCCGAAAGATATTAAGGACATCGTTAAAATAGTCCATGTGACATCAGTGGTTCAACCGTAATGTTATGAAGCTATGAGAATACTTTTTGTGTGCAACAATTATTTAACAATTTCCTCCCTTCCGTGTCAGTCTTCGATGCACATTCATGACAGTACCATGACTCGTATGTGCGTTCCTCTGCTTGCGAACAAGGTGCAGCACATTTGGGTTATACATCAGAATTAGGGCTGCACGATGTTGGAAAAAACTCACATTGCGATATTTAGTTTTTCTGCGATATATATTGCAATATGAAAAAAAAAATCACCAGATGACTTGAATAGCTCTATTTGGAAAAAAATAATAATCAATGATTGGGGTGATTTTGTAGGAGAGTAAATAAATATAGAAAATAAACAAATTACAAGCATAGATAAATACAATGGAACAAAGATACAAACAAAATGAACAGTGCTTTACATTTTTCAGGTAAGTCTAATAGTATTCAGGTACAGAACTTGAATAATCAAATGTAAAATAACACTGTAAAGTTTTAACTATATAAATTAAACCTAATAAATCTGTTAAAGTTACAAAATTTTCTCACATTCATTTTCTTTCTCAATTGTTTACCTTCACCTAAGCCACAAGTAACTGTTTACAAGGATACTTGCAGAGACATGCATTTTGACATTATTTTGCGTGTATGTGTCATTAATAGAAGCGGAAGTGAACAGAATTCAGAGTTGACATGCATCTGCATGGCTCTCACTGTGCCTGCGCCCCAATGTGCACACTATCCATGTAAAATTCCATGTGATATTAGTCATTTTCAATACTATTTGGGGCAGATAGGGTGAATAGTCTGCACATTGGGATGCAGGGTTTGTCTACACTGGTTACGAGCGGCGTGGAGCGCCGCGAGAAAATAGCCTGCTATGAACACATTATAATCAGTGATGCTGTCTACACTGGATGCGGTGCGACACGACAAATCCCCGACAGTAAACTGATGCCGCGTTCAATTTATGACGTACTGACACAAATTATTTTAACGGTCGCTTTGTCGTGTCCAGTGTAGACAGATTTTAGCTACGGTCAATATACTGAACATCGTACATCCTGCGATGTGACTATCGCGGATGCACACATCGCGATATCGATGCTGAAACGATATATTGTGCAGCCCTAATCAGAATGCCGGCTCCTGCACATCACATGATGACAGAATTTTCATTTTAGGGTGAACTATACCTTTAAGACTAGTTTAAGGGTCAGAAATTTGTTTTGTGTGGTAGGTTAGCAGGTACATTCGCTGTAGCCATTGGGCTGAAGCGTTTTTAAATGTTACAGGCTACATTATTCTTGAGGACCCTATTAAGCCCTTTACCGACAATAAAAGGTTGGTAGCCTGCTGATCTTTTCATATTATCTCTGAAATGTTGCTGTTAATGCCAACAACTAAATCTGGGCTGGTGTGGTTGTAAAAGAGTCAACTTTGTCGTATTCATTTTGAGAAACTCAGCACACCTGGAGCTCAGACTGCATGGTGCAAATTCTTTACGCTGCAGACCAGGAAACTGATTGTCTTCTGTTACCCTGCAGGAGACACATCCTCTCTTGTGCCTCCCTGCAGCACTCAGTGGCTGTACGTCTGCCCTGGACAGCTGCGTGCCGTTCACTTCCCACCCCTTTCCCTCAGCTCGTTACAGGAAGACAGAATTCCTGAACTCCCAGAGGTCTTTTGCTCTGCCCTGTGATTCACGGAGGAAGCTGCATATGTCTCTCTCCTTTTTTGCTACTACCCCCTGCCTCTTTTATACAGTATTTTAAAAAAAGTATTTGATAATATGCTTGAAAGAAGTCAGTCAACTTCTTTTAATCACAATTAAAAATCTAACCATTGAAAGTACACTTTTTTTTTTTTTTTTGAGACCTTTTCCTAGTGTCTTTGTCATCAAATGCATTAACATGTTGGATTAAGGAGAAGATGGAAAAAGTGTAGGGCGAGCTTCATTGCATGAAAGAGGGTGTAAACAGCTGAGTCATTAACAAAAAGGAAAAACAGTTGAATTGTTAACAGGAGTGATTTGCATTCCTCTGCTAGTTTCCGGGTATTGTTTCTCCAGAAAGTGTAAATGGGCTCTCAGTCACATGTAATTCACACTTCATCAGACTGAAGAAAATTAGGATATGTGTGCTAAATGTTAAGATGTGGTTTTGTTGGTTTGCAAAATTAATTCAGTGTTGTATTATAGAAGCTTTTGATTTATAATGATTTTCTGGCATATAGTTTTCCTGATCTAGAACCACAGATCATTCTGTGGTTTGTCTTTCACTGATCATGTAAGTTAAAGCAATAGTTCAACCAAGAATGAAAATGATCATTATTTACATACACTGATGTAGTTCCAAACCTATAAGACTTTCTTTTGTCCTCTGAGCACAAATTAAGACAATATTATCTATCATTTTTGTTAATCCATTTTGAATGTCTATGTAATCACTATTTTCAAGCTTAAAGCACTAAAATGATGTTGTAAAAGTAATCCATATGAATCGAGCAGTTTAAACCAAGTCTTCTGAAGAGACTTTATATGAGCAGATTAAATCTATGCTTTTATTTGTGTATAAACATCAACACATATAAATAGATCTTGTCAAATAAACATTAGCTTAAACATAAAGGCTGTCCAGCCAAATCATAAAAATATATGCTAAAAAAATAGGCCCTTATCTATGTCATTGCATGCATTTGTTTTTATTCCACAAAAAAATAAAAAAAATACCCGCAACAGGGGTCATTATATTTACTCTTTTTTCTTTTTTTTTTTTTTAATTGGAGCACAATATACACTTTTGCCACCAATTATTGTGTCTTTTGGAGTGATTCGCAAAATCCTTTGCAGTTTTACATAGCAATCTTTTAGGTGTTCTTGAAATAACTCGCATGCTGTGTATTACTTCTGTAGTCGTGTGAATTGAAGTGTGACTGTACTGCTTATAAAACAGCTGACGGAAAACCTCAAACCTTTTTCGTTTCTAA
Source organism: Cyprinus carpio (assembly GCF_018340385.1). Lineage (NCBI taxonomy): Eukaryota > Metazoa > Chordata > Actinopteri > Cypriniformes > Cyprinidae > Cyprinus > Cyprinus carpio. Next base: position 20,477,602 of record NC_056599.1, on the reverse strand, counting down.
ATTAGAAACCTCTTCATATGAAGTCATCATCAGATGTCAAAACAAGCATTTTTCCCCTTGTGCATACTTTTTGTCATTTTTAGCTTTTGCTTACACTGAAAACATCCACATTATCAGTTTTGTGCACATAAAAAGCTCATTGTGTTGGTAAACTGTGTAAGACATTCACAGGTGCACATATCCAAGACAAAGTATTTAAAGCTGCATAACTTTGAAATGTCAAGCTGTTTACCATTTTTCTTAGATCCTAAGTTTTGTTTTCAGAGCAGTGAATGACACCCTCTTGGCCAAAGGACAGCAAATTAAACCAATACCTCGGGAAAGATCTTGACATTGTTTAAAATAGATTCTGGATGCCTTTATGTCAACCAATATAATGCAGCCAAACTCTGCTCATGCCTCCAAACTGCAAAAACATTGGTGCTTTTTTTCCTTTTAAATACTACTATTTTTTTTTTTCTTTTTTTTTTGGCTTAAACCATGATTAAAATGTTAAATGAAATTGACACATGTGTGTGCAACAATGTGACACCAGTTATTTTCTTTGAAAATAATTTTGGCCACTTTTTGAAACTCATTTCAAATTGTGCATCAATTCTAAGAAGGAGAGGCCGGGTGAAAAAAACACATTCCAATATTTTGAATTTGGACTGCGATACCTAGTTTAACCACTCGTTGTCAATTCTACATACAGCATCTTTAAACAACCAGCGTTGTTTCAGACAGTAACGAAAATAACCTTATGCTAGTATGGCAATAAAAACAAAATAAAACAAAACAAATCAAACGACAGAGGTTGCAGTTTGCTTGTGTGTAGCCTCAGTGTCAGCATATTTGATGAACAGTACCAGATTTATTAATTAAATAGTCTTGGTCTCAGCCCCACAATGATGGATAAGAAGTCCATTGGTTGTGCCGGCTGAGACTATTTATTGAGACATATCCGTTCACTGACTGTCTGCTTGCATACAAATGTGGAAGGCACTTTTTCATCTGGCTGACTCTAATCAGATTGGTGGCTTTGCTTGTCAGTCAGTCTCTTACTGTCTGTATTTGTGGTTATAGGCCAAAATAAGCTTAAAAAAAAGTAGACTACTCTTTATGCCAATAATAAAAAATCTCTCAGTGACTGTGAATAAAAAAAAATCAACCTTGCTATTTAAATTGTGATTCTGAGAAATTGGCTTTGAACCATGCAGTTGGCATATGAGTCATATTTCCATTTAAGCCCAGTAAGGGTGGCATGGTGTGGATTAGAAGCACTTGTGATATCTGTGATCTCACTGAAGCTCTGCGCCCACACTACCTCATTTCCCCTCTTCACCTCTACTGCTTTTCCCACAGACTCAAGCCCTTTGGTCGTAATTTCTAGTCCCTCAGGGCTTAGAAACCGGGAAGCTTGTGTTTCAAAAGGCACTGAGATTCTCCAGGTCCAGTGTTTCTGATCGTTACTGAAGCGATACATCAAGACTAGGCCTAATGGCTGTCAGAGATTTTATGGATTACAGACAAGCAGTTTATTGATTGATGCTGCTTACAACAAAAATGCCTAGATTAATGATGGTGACTTAAAACATCAGAGTCTTAACACAGACTTGCAGCTCTTTTTGTCACGTGTGTCATGTGCTTATAGTTTGAGCAACTGTGTTTTGTTTTTGTTTTTTGAGCGTAGTGTTAATTCTGGCCTTGTGACCTGTACTTTCTAAGGTGTTTTAGCTCTCAATGGCCTGCGACTGATCAGTGTGCTCTGAAATGGCTAGAGATACTTGTGTTTTCTAAACACATGGCTTGGCCTAATCCAATCAGTATTTAAGTACTCTTGTCCGCTGGTTTAGCAACAAGCTTATAATCATTGGGCTGTTGTGATTTACCCAGTTTGGCTGCTTCATTCTGGCCTGGCACGTGCTACACTCTCATGGATGTTCAATCAGTATTCACCTTTGCCTCTTTAAACAACAGCTTAGTCATTGGGTGATAGATGTGAAATGACTGATAAGAGCTGTAGCAAGAACTTTTTGCATTGTTCTTGTGTCGTGGTGACACTGATAAAATCTGCTCAATAGTAATTTTAATGTATGCTTGTTGGCTCACCCGTGCCCTGCCTTAAGATAACCCAGCTGGGTGTGGTAGCAGTGCAGCGCTTGAATGATAATGTCATCATCATATGTGTGTTTTGTTTGTTTTTAGCCACATCTCCCAATGCATCTTCAGAGTTGGAGCAAGCCAGACCTCAGACGAGTGGAGAAGAGGAGCTACAGTTGCAACTGGCTCTTGCCATGAGCCGAGAGGCTGCCGAGCAGGTACATCATGTCACTGAATGCCATCCTAAAACTGCTGCCTGATGTGACACATCTATAGCTACTTATATGATTTATTACTGTGATGCTTAATGTACGTTTATGAGAAGGATTTTGGATCAGTGAGTTCTAATGCTGGGTAGGGCTACCTAGAAGCCCAGATGTGTTAAAGGATCAGCACACTCCAGAAATAAAATGTCCTGATAATTTACTCACCCCCATGTCATCCAAGATGTTCATGTTTTTATTTCCTCAGTCGAAATGAAATTAAGGTTTTTGATGAAAACATTCCAGGATTTTTCTCCATATAGTGGACTTCAACAGGGACCAACAGGTTGAAGGTCCAAATTGCGGTTTAAATTCAGCTTCAAAGGGCTCTACGCAGTCCCAGCCAAGGAATAAGGATCTTATCTAGCGAAACAATTGGTCATTTTCTAAAAAAAAAAAAAAAATATGCACTTTAACCACAAATGCTCCTGTTGCACTAGCTCAGCGATGTGCATTCACGACTTCACACGTTACGTAATCATGTTGGAAAGGCCAACATGGTAATTCACAGATTACCTCAGACGCCATACACAGCGTTTGCTTTAGATTGGCAGGTTTGAGCGCCGGGGAATACAGTTTATGCATTCAGCTAATTTATTTTTTGTAGGTGATTGAGCTTGTTGGGAAACCAAGTACTACATTGTCGATCTGAAGCCATCTCCATTCATGTCACCGATCCGCGTTCGTACAAATGTCTTCAAGATCCCATGATCGCAAACGCCTGTCTGGTCAGGTTTGGTGAGACTTTCTTCAAACTGGCCAATTACAAACAAGACAGCGATAAATGGTAGATGTTAACAAGAAATGTGGAAACGATTCCTATTTCAAAGAGAGTGTGTGCAGACGAGGAGTTAATGCACCACTTGCTTGGTGGCGGAACAGTGAACCGTGTCTACACCGGACACGACACCACCGTGTCGCAACAGGTTGAGTGTGTCTAGTGTCTACGCAGGACATTTGAACTCTGTGTCCGTACATCAGGAATAGAATGAGGCACTTTACTGTCAGGTAGTGTTGTCAAAAGACCCGGTACTTCGGTACCAAGTCGGTACTAAAAAAACTAAAATGTTACGGTACCAGTTTTTAAGTACCGCTAGTACCGAGCTTTTTTTTTACAAAAGCTTTACAGTTTTGAATGATGTTTTGCTTCTATCTGTATAACAAATCAGCCTTGGTATGACCATAAATTATGGAGTAACAGTTGGGAAAACTGTTATTCAGTGAGCGTTGGTGCCTCACACACACATACAAATTTTTTTTGCTAATTTGACATTGCAGCCTGTTCATTATCAAAATAAAATACAGGTAAAGAAACATAAAAAGTTACACTGCTCAATTTAAGTCTGTGTACAGTCTGTGCCATTTAGTGTGACCAGTGCCTCACTGCTGATATAGCTTATATGTGAAGGGTGATGTTTTACGTCGATAATGCGAGTGAAGAGCAAAGCCTACAGTTTACATAATAATTAACAGGTTAGCATCCAAATACTTCGCAAATATGGAAACTTATGGATTCGTGCAAAATGAAAGAGGTAGGCTTCAGTTTCGTTTTTACATTTGTTTGGCTTGACGCTTAAATTAAATTTAAGTACAACTTTAGAGGAGTTGTTGTGAAGAGAAGGGAACTAAAATAACCTAATTGTGTTTGTAATTTTGCTTTTATTTACCATTATTTTAGCCTACATTATTTCTGAATGTAGTAATAAAATGCAACATACAGCCTACTTATTTAGGCTGTTTTTTCCCATCTCAAAATTAACACTTACAGGACTTTTTTTTTATCCATGCTGAAACATTTTTAAATATCTAGAAAAAAAATCTTTAATGTTTTTATTGCGTTGACAGTTATTTTATTTTTTTTAATTTTAATACATTTGGCCTTTGGTTAATCTTGAAAAGATGATGCATTGGCTATGACTTAGAGAGATCATTCATCTTTCTTTTTGAGTAAATTAAACACTGTACTTTATTATTATTATTATTATTATTATTATTATTGGAAAAGAAAAAGGTTAAAAAATAATGTTATTTACCGATATGTTTTCTACTCAAACCGGTTTCACAGAGGAATGCAGGAACAGGAACGTTCAAATAGCGAACGGAAATCGGCCAATAGTTGTTTAAAATCGGTATCAGCCAAAAAAAATCCTATCGGTGCATCCCTGTTATTTATAGTTACAGCTTTGAACAGCTGATTCAGGAATGAACACATTTGTATGTGAACTCAGATGCAGGTTTACCTTACAGTGCCTCTCAGGAATTTTTTACACATACTAACCGGGTCACTGTATAATTAGTCAATGGTGATACGGTTACTCTATTTCTAGGAAAATTCTAATTGCAAGCTAAGGGCTATTTGCATCACATGAAAGCCACTTTCACTGTACTTATATTTCAAGTTGGCATGGTATCAAGAAATAGGAAATATGACCTTCTGCTGGCTTGTTTTCTTCCCAATTACATGTTACATAGATATATACCTAGTTGTCCTTTTCTTGCAACATGGGGCCAGACCAGCAACAGGATATTGTTTGGGAAGCTTACAAATTAGTGTGGAAGTCATACAACCACACAACAGTCTCAGTGGGATTTAAAACCTCATCTTACATGTCTAATAAAAGTGATGAAGTGGGGCAGCTGATACAGTAGGAAATATAATGTTCCTGAAGTCTCCGAATATGCTTGGGGCTCGCTGCTCTAAAAGTAATGTGAAGGAACTGTGTGTGCGTTTGGACATCTGGGATGAATTTACAAATGAAAAAAGCAGGCATGTTAGTGGTGTTGAGGAGGGGCTTGTCTGAAAGGGAGGTGCACAGTAGGGACTTGCTACATTTCTGTGTATCGCTATTGGCCCTCTTAGACCTGCCTCTTACTGTATAGCTGTCAGGTGTCTATCATAGGAATTGTGATTCATTCTGTGAGCTCCTTCCCTGTCAGATCTTGATGTAAACTAGGGGTCATTTAAAAAAATGGACATAATTGTATGAGACAGTCAGATGTCCCAGATTTGTGATCATTATGAGGATATGGGAACCGTAGCATTCTAACCGTTGTTATAATGAGGCCTGTGATAAAACAGCATCACTCATCTCAGCGTTTTCTGCTTTCTCTGTCCTCTTTGCCTCTTGTATAAATCTTTCATGTTTCAGCCCTACACTAAAATGTTCTGCATATAGCAACTTTAGAAATGTTCACTGATTAAGATAAATGGCTTTCTTTAAAAGGGGCTTTGGTTGCACTACAGCCTCGTTTAATCCATGTTTTATTGCTGATAATTTTCAGTTTTGGAAGATTTTCACTTGTGTGTTTGTTGAAACAACATTTTATTAAAATAATTGCTCAAATGTGTTGATTTGTAGGTCGAACCCTAACTGATCTCTGATGATTTTTAATTTTTCGTTATTATATAATTATTATTCGTTATTTTACTTTATTACTTTATTTATTTTATTTCCCAACTAATGACCTCCAATAGGTTGCACGTAAGGGGGAAAAAAAGTAGCGTCCTTACACTTAAGAAGAGTTGTGCACTTTTTAATATATTTTTAATATATCTTTTTACATAAATTATTTTTTTTCTTCTTAAAAACTATAATTTCGTCATCTGGGCTTTCCAATAGGTTGCACGTGAGGGAAAAAAAAGTAGCGTCCTTCCACTTAAAGAGTTGATACAATGGCGTTGGTATTGGTTGCTAAAAAGGGTACTACTTCGCCTATATGGCAATTTTTTGGATTAAGACCTGATGAGAGTGGGCAGCCAAGGGACCTGACTGAAGCTGTGTGCAAGATCTGCTCATGTGTGATCCGCGCAAAAGATGGGCAGACGACCAATCTTCATGACCACTTGCGTGTTCGCCATCCAGCAGAATATGCCACCTTGCCTGCACGTGCTGGACCTAGCAAAAAAGCTAGCCAGGGTCAGCAGACGATAACTGGGGCTTTTGCAAAAGGCACTAAATATAAAACCGACAGTGACAGATGGAGGCAGTTGACAGATGCGGTAACTCGCTTCCTGGCCAAAGAAATGGTTTCGTTCAATACAGTGGAGAAGCCGTCTTTCAAGGCCATGCTGCATACCTTTGATAAACAGTATGAGCTGCCAGGTCGGAAATATTTCTCAAAGACGGCTATCCCAAACCTTTTCAACGAGGTTAGAAGTAATATCACGAAAGAGCTGGGTATTATTGTTTAAATTATTTAATATGTATTTTATTATTTACTGCGTCTTTACTGACAGGACTGTGCAACACGATGGGGCTCAAAACAGCAAATGGTGGAGAGAATGCTGGAGCAGGAGCAAGCCATCAAACGTGTGTTTGCCCAAGACAAAAGCCGCTGCCCCTCCCCCAGCTGACATGGCAAGACATAAGTGTTCTGGAATCTGTGAACAACGCGCTGAAGCCAGTAGCGGACTTCACAGACATTCTCTCTGGAGAAAATTACGTAACGGTGTCCTCACTGCTGCCCATGTTGGCCCATTTAGAAGGTGTGCTGGAGGAGTCAGGTGATGATTCCAAACTCACAGCCGACCTGAAGCGTGTCATCCTGGAGCAGATGGAAGGCAGATATGGTGATGACACCATCCAGAGGATGATGCGTAAAGCAACACTGCTTGACCCAAGGTACCGAGGGGACCATATGAAACCTCCCGAACTTCATTCTACAAAATCTGAAATAATGGAAGAGATTGTGAGAGAGATTGATCTGTCGCTGCCAAGGCCAACACCAGGTCCCTCACATGCTGGAGAAGATGGAGAGGAACCAGATGCCGGCGTCGCCACCGTGCCTAAGAAAAAAAAGTGGTCTTTAGGCAGCCTTCTTGCGAAGAGAGCAGCCACAGCAGCTGCAGCCACGCTCACTGATGAGCAAAAGGTCGAGTCAGAAATGACCATTTACCTGCAGGAAATGCCCATCGATGGGGAAGAGGACCCACTGACTTGGTGGAAAACGAACGAAAAAAGGTTTCCGTTCATGGCCAGATTAGCACGGAAATATCTGTGCATATGTGCTCTGTGTACTCCATCAGAGCGGGTCTTCAGCACAGCGGGGAGTGTAGTTACTCCAATTCGCAGTTTATTAAAACCAGACAAAGTGAACATGTTGGTATTTCTGGCCAGAAACATCGAAATTTAAACATGGTCTATGTATGTAAATCCCGCGTTTCGGTCTGAGTGTTGTTCCCGTTTTCTTGTTCTTTGTTGTTCTTCTTCTGTGTTTTAATAAATTTGTGTTATCTGAATTACCTTTATTCTTTCATTTGATTTGACATTATGGCCAAGGAAAATTGTCTTTAAAGGTATTTATTAACCAGACAAAAGTTAATTGACGTTCGCTGAATTCTGGGTTTAAACTGCCGCTTCAGTGCAGTAAAGCCACACATCTATGTAACAATGAGCACGATCTCCCGAGACACTACAATAGGATACTAATAATTCATTAATAAGGCCTGTCTTCTTGTACAAAATTAAAAATTTAAAATAAATGTACAGTGTTTAAAATGTAAAAAAAGACAAGATTCTAACAATGTCAAGATCAAATGCCTCACACCGTAATTTCACATACTAACACACGTCACGTCTCTGGCATAGACTACAGTGATTATTTAAAATAGCATATATGCATTAGTAATATTCTCAATTTACTTTACAGAGCAATTCCTGCAAAGATTTTAGATTAACTTATAGTCTATAGAAGAGACTAGGATTAGTGTGTGTATTTTTTTACAGTCTATGGTGTCGACTCGCAGCGGGGCGGGGGCGTGGCATCACGATGGTGTCTCTCCATCGTGATGTCAGTCAGCCATCACGATGGACGATGATATCGTCCATCGGCACAACCCTACCGCCACCAAATTAACATAGGGACTAGATTACAGCCTATCCTTGGTTGCTTCCCACTGACATATTTTACATTTCTAGCTTCCTTCCTGTCTCCTCTGCCCTTTGAAATAGACCCGTTGAGGAAACAAAGTGTCGGGTGTGTCTCTTGGTTTGCTAACACAATTCTGAGTCTTGGCTTCAATATGTAATTGTGAAATCTGCAGATTTTTACATGCCTCAGTAACTGAATTTTGATGCTGAATCATCTTGAATCACAACAACAGGGCTATATCGTCATAGGACGCAGGGCGGCAGGTTCACGCTGTGATTCAGCAGACAGCACGTACGCCATAATGTGTGTGATATAACATGAATTCTTTTGTGTGTCTGTGTGTGGTTGTTCAGGAGGAGAGGATGCGTCGTGGGGATGACCTACGGCTCCAGATGGCTCTGGAAGAAAGCCGCAAAGACTCCAACACAGGGAAAATAGCCAAGAAGAAGAAAGAGGTGGGTGCAGCATCTGAGCGCTTCAACTCATCAGCAGGCCTGAACTGAATCTGTGGCCACACAAAACTCTGCAGAAGTTTAACACATCCCTTACCTCCTGCATGTTCATTTATTAAAGGGACCGTTCACCCAGAAATGAAAATGGTCATCATTTGATGCATGTAATTCCAAACATGTTTAATATTCATTCTTCTTTAGAACAAAGATCTGAATGTTCATTCTGCGCTATTTCAAATATCAAAAGCATATAGTGATCGGGGGCTGTCAAGCTTCACAACCCTGTGGAAGTACAGTATAGGAACTGTACATATTATGCATCATATTGAAAGTCTTCAAAAGCCAAATGGCTAATTTAATGATGCTAGCTAACATAAGAGTCTTTTGTACAGAATTTTGTACAGAAGCAGACTTGTTTTTTCAGTCAATATTTCAAATTTATTTATTAGGTTAAAGTTGTTGAATATTTAAATACACCACTGCCCAAAATTTTGGGCCATATTTATCTCTTATGCTCAATTTATTTGATCAAAAATACAGTAAGAATAGTAATTTTGTGAAAGATTACAATTTATGTGCATGTACATTAAATTATTAAAATGTATTGTTTTCTATTTGAATCTATTTTAAAATGTAATTTATTCCTGTGATGCAAAGCTGAATTTTCATTAGCCATGAGTCCACTCTTTAGTGTCACATGATCCTTCAGAAATCATTCTATGAAGATTCAATGCTTAAGACATTTAATATTATTATCAATGTTGAAAATAGTTGTGCTGTTTAATATTTTTGTGGAAACATTGATACACTTCAGTAGAAAGTTTAAAATAGCATTTATTTGAAATATAAAACTTTTGTAATCTTAAGAATGTTTTTACTATCACATTTGATCAATTTAATACTTCCTTGTTGAATAAGTGTTCATTTCTATAAAAGAGTATTACTGACCCAATATATTTTAACAGTAGTGTATTTATAGAGGCTGTGAAATTGTCACCTTTTTGCCTTCATTAGTTTTCATTAGCTGGTCATGTGGTGTGACAAATATAGTTAAGGGATACTCCACCCCAAAATGAAAATTGTGTCATTAATCACTTACTCCATGTCGTCCCAAACCCCTAAAAGCTTAGTTCGTCTTCCGAACACAATTTAAGATATTTTGGATGAAAACCGGGAGGCTTCTGACTGTCCTATAGACTGCCAAGTAAGTTACACTGTCAAGGTCCAGAAAAGTAGGATAGACAGCGTCAGAATAGTCCATCTGTCATAAGTGGTTCAACTTTAATGTTATGAAGCGACGAGAATACTTTCTGTTCACGAGGACAACAAAAATAACGACTTTATTCAACAAGTCTTCTCCTCTGTGTCTCTGCATCACCGTAGTGTCATTTTTGGAGAATATCCGCTGAACGCAGGTTGCGCTGCACAGATGCGCTGTTTTCATTGAAATCAAAGCGTAAATACACGCAGAAAACAAATTGTGTCGCGGCTAACACAGAAGAGTGTGGTTGGGTTCAGCTCATATTCTCCAAAATGGTGCTATGCTGATTTGGAGAGAGACAGAGGAGACAAATTGAATAAAGTCATTATTTTTGTTTTCTTCGCATACAAAAAGTATTCTCGTCGCTTTGTAATGTTACGGTTGAATCACTGATGGCAGATGGACTATTCTGACGATGCTTTTCATACTTTTCTGGACCTTGACAGTGTATTTTACTTGGCAGTCAATGGGACAGTCACAAGCCTTCCGATTTTCATCCAAAATATCTTAAATTGTGTTCCGAAGACACAGTATGTCACAGTATGTCAACTTTCCAAATGTATATTACCTGAAGATGTTCAGTTACCTAAATTCTAATTATTGTGAAATCCTAAACCATACTACCAGTTTTTGTGTTTATACTACTATAAGCTAAATAATGTCACCAGAAAGCCATTTCATTTATCTCTTCAATGAACTTCTTTTTCCCTTTCTTTGCTTGCGGACTTGTTTACTCATGTGAGTATTTATGTTCAGGTCAGCTTCCAAGTTCTTATTCACTAAAGCTGATGTGATCGCTTTGGATGGTGAGATATATCTGTGGGCGCTAATCTCATATGTTGTGTGTGTAGCCTCCACAGTCTTCTCTGATGGATCTGATGGACTCTGTTCTGGAGGGCCCTGCCGATCAAACATCAGACCCTTGGGGAGCAGGAGCTGCAGCAGCAGGCCCCGCCTCAGACCCCTGGCAGTCCTACGGTAAACAGACACACACAAACTCGGGCTTGACAATATCAGTTAGATTGTAAATATCATGATGATTATAAAACACTTTTGGTGGCAATTATGTAGTGTGTCGATAGACTTGTCCATCTTGGTCTTGTGTTAATTTACATTTTTACATTTAAACATCTGCTTGGCAGCAGTGAAATGGATTGTATGATTCATCAGGAGGGGGAAAAAAATTACCTTTTAAACTATTTTGGAGAAAACACATAAATATTTTGATGTATAATAAATTCTGTCAAATGGATGAGCAATATATATCTAAAAAGAGACTATTTGGGCGCTATATAAAAATATATCAGTTTCTGTGAAGATATTTGCATTCCTACCAGGACATTCTTATCATTTAATAATGATAAACCGTGGTTTACTGGGAAACTCAAAAAGCTGTGTCGCGCCAAAGAGGATGCTTACAGAAGTAGGGATAAAATATTGTATAACCAAGCCAGGAACAGACTAACAAAGGAGATCAGAGTGGCTGAAAAAATGATCCGGCAACAGTATGGACTGGTCTGAGGAACATCACCATGTACAAGACACATCCCCCACAGTCTGTGGAGAATCAACAACTGGGTGACGATCTGAATGTGTTTTACTGCAGATTTAAAAAGGATAGTCTACCACCCCCCATCCGCTCCGATCTGCATTTCACACATTCACTTACCAACCCCCCCTCCCTCCTTCCCTCCCCCACCATTCAACCTGTGCTTAAGGTCTGTGTAGAGGATGTGAACTGGGTCTTCAGGAAGCAGAAATCTGGAAAAGCTTCAGGCCCAGATGGTGGTTCACCTGCCTGTTGACCAACTGGCCCCCATCTTCACACAGATTTCAACAGATCATTGGAGCTGTGTGAAGTTCCCTGCTGCTTCAAACTCTCCAACATCATTCCTGTTCCCAAAAAGCCTGTCGCTCTCACGTCTGTGGTCATGAAGTCACTTGAGAGACTGGTCCTGGCCTACCTGAAGGACATCACTGGACTCTTGCTGGATCCTCTTCAGTTTGCCTACAGTGCAAACAGGTCTGTGGATGATGCAGTCAACATGGGACTGCATAACATCCTGCAACACCTCGACAGACCTGGAAATTACACAAGGATCCTATTTGTGGACTTCAGTTCGACCTTCAATACCATCATGCCTGACCTTCTCTCTGACAAACTCACACAGCTCTCCGTGCCCACCTCCATCTGTCAGTGGATCACCAGCTTCCTGACAGACAGGCAGCAGCTTGTGAGAATGGGCAAACTCACATCCAGCACAATCACCATCAGCACTGGCGCCCCCCAGGGATGTGTTCTCTTCCCACTGCTCTTCTCTCTCTACACGAATGACTGCACTTCAAAGGACACCTCTGTCAAGCTCTTGAAGTTCGCAGATGATACTACAGTCATCGGCTTCATTAAGGATGGAGGAGAGTCTGCTTACAGACAGGAGGTTGAGCAGCTGGCTGTCTGGTGCAGTCTTAACAACCTGGAGCTCAACACTCTCAAAACTGTGGAAATGATCGTGGACTTTAGGAGAAACCCCCCTGCACTCCCCCCACTCACCATCATAGACAGCACTGTGGCTGCAGTGGAGTCATTCAGGTTCCTGGGCACCACCATCTCTCAGGACCTGAAGTGGGACACTCACATAGACTCCATTGAAAAAAGGCCCAACAGAGGTTGTACTTCCTTTGCCAGTTGAGGAAATTCAACCTACCACAGGAGCTGCTGAAACAGTTCTACTCTGCCATCGAGTCTGTCCTGTGTTCATCCATAACTGTATGGTTTGGTTCAGCTACCAAATCAGACATCAAGAGACTACAACGGACAGTCAGGACTGCTGAGAGGATTATTGGTGCCCCTCTGCCCAACCTCATAGATCTTTACATCTCCAGAGTGAGGAAAAGGGCTAAAAAAAATCACACCCAGCCCACTCTCCAACTGTTGCCTTCTGGTCCGCGCTACAGAGCACTGACCACCAGAACAGCCAGGCACAAAAACAGTTTTTTCCCGTAGACTTTATTCAACCTGAACAATTAATCTTACAACGTCCATCACAGCTAACATAGTTATCTGACATTTATATTAAACTGCACACTTTGTAAATAACATATATGCACACTAATAACATACCTGTACAATTATCTAAACAAATCTTTTTTTTTTTCTTTTCCCTATACTTCCATTTCTGTATATATTGTACATTATTTAATTTTTTTATTATTTTTTTGTTTTGTTTATATTAGTGTTATATTACATCCCTACTGTGTTATTCCTATGTATGTCTGCACTATGTTGTACTTTCTTCTACACTGGAAGCTCCTGTCAAGTCAAATTCCTTGTGTGTAAACAAACTTGGTTATAAAGCTCTTCTGATTCTGATTTTTAGTTTTATTATCTTGAAGGTAGTCACACACAAACACTAGCTAGTTTCTCAAGTAAACACCCTTCACGTACAAGAACACATTTGGCTGTGGCTAATAATAGAACATTGACAACAGTTTGTATCAGCTTCCTGCTGTGCTGATCACATTAGGCTTTGTGCTAAAAAAAAAAGAGCACTTATCCCACCAGGATCATTTGCATGATAGATACTAGCTTTATTGTTACAACTTAAGGCAGATTTGAATCAAATTTTATCAAATAAAAAAAAGTTATTGGTCAGAATGTGAGGACCACCTGTTTACCAAAAGCCCACTTTTCTTTTAGAGCCCCCCTTCCCCCTCAGGCTCTATTTCATAATGTCGATTGGGCCTGTAGCTCTTCGTGGCAGCTCAGTAATGTAGCTAGGCCGATAGTTGTGCATTCCAGTGTGAACAAAACAAAGAGACTCAGTATTCAGATCTGCACTGGTTGAGAGAGCGCTGAGCCTGTAAAGGGTTCCTCTTCCAACAGCCTAGTTCTTTTAAGTTTAATCCAGACTAAAGTCATGAAGCATATGGAGAGACGCACTGAGGCAAGTGTGCATGTCCTCTTGAAATGGAAACAGCAAATACTGCCAATTCGAACACAAGTTTCACTGCATATTCAATAACCTTTACTCCCATTTCACTTGTACTTGCCTGTCACACTTATTTGTAAAATAGAATTTCTCTTGTTGTTGCTACTGTTTTTTATATACTTTTAGGATTGCCAGTAGATTTAAAATAATGGATTGATCTAATTTTTGTGGTAAATGTGATTGATCTTAAACTTTTTTTATTTATTGAAAATTTGAGCATGGTCTCCAAATAGTTCTTTTTCTCTTCCTGTCATATTGTAGTTTGCACAGGTTTGATCTGTTTGGTTTCTGTTCTAAGGAAGTTAAATAAAGGTGAAGATATATTATTGATAATTTGACAGTAATTCTGTGGCCTTCTCATCTATATCAATATGCTCTTAATTGTGTTAACTGTCTAGTTCAATGCATCTTGTAGGTGGTTCATCTGTGCGTTTTTTTTTTTAATACCTTTTTGTCAATTTAAATCAAAATGTCTTCATGTGAAACGGCAGACTAAGGCTCTCATTCAAATCTGCTTCCATTCAGTGAAAAAACAATAGATAGAAACAAGTTCAGTTTTTTTTTTTTTTTTTCAATCTATTTAATTTGGCTTTCACGTCATGGAAGAAAAGATCTGCTTCTACTTCCATTATATTGCAACTCATTGGGGTTTGATTTTGTTTTTAAAAATTAGCTCTAAAAAGGCATTTTTCAGGTATTGATAAGAGTCAGAGTAAGGGGAGTGGCAGTGGTTTTTCTTTGTACTGTTACCTATGGTGTTAATTAACACAGGTGTGTGTATCTTCCAGGTGCAGCCCCTAAGCCAGCTGCTCCTGTGGATCCCTGGGGTCTTCCTAGTGCCTCTTCCTCAGTTGCTCCTCTGAAAAGCAGTGACCCCTGGGGGTCGACCCCGGCTCCTGCAGCTGCTGATCCCTGGAGCCCAATGCCTGCCACCCGCCCCAAAGCCCCTGCCACTGGTGAGCTCTGAAAACTGAAGTTCACATTAAAATGTATTTGTGTTACATTGAGAAATAAGACTGTTCTCTTATTTTACATTCTTGTATATTACAAATTAAAAGCTTTCTTCAATTTTAATCCCAACTGTCATTCCTCAGTGGGTAGCTTTGATCTTTTCTCCACACCAAATGGTACTTCCAGGGAGGACCTCTCTGAGTTTGACTGTCTTCGCTCCTCAGCAGTGACAGGTAAATGCTGACTACTACAGTTTACTAGATAAAAGAAAGTCTGTTGTTTGGGAATGACATGAGGATGTGGTTTATTTTACAGGTGATGGTAGAGGAAGCTCTGCCTTGCCATCGCAGACCAGTTTGTCTGTAGGCTCTGATCTGTTTGACGTACCGAGTGGCCCAACCAGAAAAACTCCAGAGTCTTTCCTGGGTCCCAATGCTGCGCTTGTCAACCTAGATTCTCTGGTCACCAAACCTCCCCAGCAGGCTCCAGTCTCCAACCCCTTCCTTGGTGGAGGTAACTTTAACCAATTACATATTTCTAGGAGATCACTTGTACATCACAGGGGTCTTGAAATTCAGTTTTATAAAATTCAAGGTCATTTATCGTTTTAAAGGGATAGTTCACCCAAAAATAAAAATTCTGTCATTATTAACTCACCCTCATGTCGTTCCAAACCTGTAAGACCTTTGTTCATCTTGTGAACACAAATTAAGATGTTTTTGATGAAATCCGAGAGCTTTTTTGATTCTCCATAGACAGCAATGCAGCAGAAATGTTCCCAGACCCAGAAGGTAAAAAGGACATGGATAAAATAGTCCATGCTTCATCAGTGGTTCAACCGCAATTTTACGAAGCTACGAGAATACTTTTTGTGCTCGAAAACTAAAATAACGATTTTACTCATCAATTCTTCTCCTCCAAATCACGTCTTCTGCCATTATCGAGAGTACCTCTGCACATAAACAACGCATGCGCGTGGTGCTGCTGACCTAGAACACGCATACGTGTACTGTAGGTCTGGGCGATATATAAAAAAAAATCTATCTCGATATTGTCAACATTTTTACGATATTCGATATATATCTCGATATGTTTGCATTTGCATTTAAATAATAAAAAAAACTCTAGACCAAGTAATCACTTACTGCTTTTTATTATATGAACACGTTTATGTAACTCAAGTAGTGCAAAACAAGTACAGAAAGTTCATTGCATCAGCTTTTTAGTGCATGGAATTTACTATTTACACTGTGCAACTGGGGGAAATAATTAAACTGGGAAAAGTATTTTTTACAGGTTTTTAGCTAAGAACACAAGTCGGTCTACTGTCTCTGGTTTAGGAGAAGCTCTGTGGCATAAAACTATGTTCCCACTGGCACTAAAAACCCTCTCAGATGGGGAACTAGTTGCTGAAGCACATGGGTATTTCTTATATATATATAAATTAATACCAAAGACTTATACACTTTCTCTGTCTACATTATGAAAACTGGTAAAACAAATGAAAAATACTATAACAGTGAAATTCCTAATAGTAATTCCGCATTGCCATAGCCTATGTTTCTCTAGTCACACAACAGCGATTGAGTTGTGCATTAATACAGTGACCACAATCGCAAACAGTACAGTCGAGATCTCATGACAGAACACAGACCGGCTGAACGATGCTTTCATTTAGATCGCTAAACTCCAGCTTGTTTGTTTTTCAGATTATCTGCGGCAGCACTTCCGCAATGAGGCGCGAGCGTTTGCATGTGCATGTTGCCAGATTGCATTAAATAAGCAAAACACCAGGAAGAAAATGTATCTATGTAACAGCGGAGCCCTGATTCAGGGATTTGATCTCTAGATATCTGGCAACCGCACTCGTGAAAGCTCGCGTAATACAGGCGTGTAGAGCAGTCCGCAGTAACATGTTACGTTTCTGGATGTTCAGCGCGTTCTTTTGGGAAAGTATGCTTGAATATGAAATATTCGATATTCACGATATTTTCAAATTTTACATCCGTCAAAATTATTGCTAATATTTGATATATCGCCCAGCCCTGTTGTACTGTACTGAAGAATATGACAATGTTTAAGTTTTTCATATCATAATATGCTATAAATATATACATGATATATATACAGTAGATAGATTTTACTAGTATCAGCTCAATGTGTAAGCTGTCTTTCTTTAAATGCATTATTACTGTCTCAGCAAAATCTAATGTTGCTCAACCTGTTTGTATGCATTGATATGTTGGTACTGATTTTATTACATTTTTATTAAAACATATTTTGAGCATTTTAAATTTGCAGCTTATGAGATTGTGTTGGTTTGTTCTGAATAGACAGAGTATTATTTTAATTATAAAGACTTAAATTAGATTTGAAAAACCCTGCAGATACCCTGATTGTTCTCATTAACTCACCTGTACCTCCCTTTGGTCTTGTTTCAGTCTCGGGAGTAGCTTCAGCTCCTGCAGCTCAGGTCAACCCCTTCCAGGTGAACCAGCCACAGCCACCCACCCTCAACCAGATGAGAGTCAGTCCCATGATGGGCCTGAGTGGACAGGGCTTCAGCATGGCCCAGAGAAGCAACGAGCCCTTGCCTCTGTCCTCAATGCCCCCAGCCGGCCCCATCTCAGTGGTACCCATGGCTGGCATGGCTCCTCTCGGGCCCATGGGCCAGATGCCAAACATGGGGATCCCAGCCTCCATGTCACTGCCCCAGCCGCTCATAAGCGGAGGGCTGCCGCCCACAGGCGCAGCAACACAAGCCGGCGGCACAACCAACCCCTTCTTATTGTGAGGCACAACATTTGCCTCCCCGAAACACACAAATCTCTCTCTCATCCCCATTCCTATTGCATAGACAATGTAGTCTGTTGTGTTCCCCCAAACCTGTGTGCTATTTTGAGACTTTTGGGAGTAGCAGTGGTGTTTACAGGTTTTACACTGGCAGGCGATTCCCTTCCTCTCCTGTCAGAAATTGGTACCATACGATGATTTGGTATTCATTTCTAAATTTCCTCAAAAGAAACCATCAGCGATACAGCATCTAGGAGATTTTCTTCCCGGGAGCAACCTTCCTGTTTTTAACTTCTTTTTTTGATGGCTTACTTTTCTTATCAGAGGCTTGAAACTAGAAGTACTGGTTCCTCTTAATTTTTCTAATTTCTAGTCTTTGAAAGCAGCGTGCTAGATAAAGCTAACCCTTTTAATCGAAGCAGCCTGTACGTTCTACGCAGTGCATATACACTATGTGTATTTACAGTACGCTTAAGTAGACAGTTTAGAGGACTCTCTATCAGTTTACATGGAAATGATTTTGATGTTCTAAGCAGGGATTTTGCACATGCTCTGATTTGTCTTCTTTTGACTGTCGGCCCACCGTTAGTCCTTAGCACGAGAAGCGATGGGAAACCGTTCACTAAGACGTGAGTAAAGCCGAGGACTAGGAGGGAGTCTGTGAACTGCATGTGTGAATGGTTTCAAACCTGATGCATTGAAAGATGAACTTCATACTGAAGTGGAGAGTTGTTCTTTCTTCCTCTTCTTTTGTAATGCATGACGGGGAGTTGGTTTGCATATCATAATACAGCTCAACTTTTATACCGAAGCCTGTTTTTTACTGCTTCACAATCCCGAGACGTCTGTTTATTGGGTAAAATAGGTTCTTTCAATTCAGTATGGCTCACTATTTGCACAGTGCAGCTCCATATTCGACAGCTAATCCATACTAATGATTAGTTTTCATCCGCTTCTCTCTGTGTATCCAACAATCTGAAATGTGATCGCTTCAGTAATGTTTTTATTTTTAATTTATGTATACGTGCGCATGGAAGAAGCAAAGGGAAACGGGAGGAAATGGGTGTTGTTATATCTTCATCAGGTCCTAATGCATCTTACTGTTATAACCGACAGCTGTATCACTAATCCCTGCTTCCTAATGCAATCTGTTCATGTACGTCGGGAAAAAAGCCAAGCGTGTATCAGAGCTTGCCGTTAACAAAATCCTCAGTTCTGTATTCGAGGCTAACTTGCTTATAGTGTTACAAGAATGAGTGGACATGCTTAGTCAGGTTATAGCGTGGGAGGAGTCTCGTAATAGATTGTATGATTGTGTGTTGAATATGTGGTATACGTGTATGTTAGGGGTCATATGCATCTTTCTACAGCTAGAAACCTGTGGTTGATTTGCATTGTTCTGTATTCATAAATTGATTTTGGCCACGGTTTTATCATTAAATGAGACTTAGACTAGACTATGAATTGTCTATCACAATTAGCAGTCCATTTAAAGCGAGAACGCCTAGACTTTGGTGTTTCACGTGGCTTGCTGTGTCTACACTTTTAATTCAACCAGTTAAGCACAAGATGGCAATGTTTGCCACCAATAGTAGTTACCAAAGTGACATTGCTTGTCCTTTTTAAATGCAGAGCTGCGGTAATTTTTAACTGACTACACATTTCTCAATCTTCAGTTGTTCCCCAGTTATCATTATTATTCCTGCTTTTTTGATTACGGCTAAAGTACTGACTTTACAGTTTCTCTCATCTGTAAGCTAGTGACCTCTGCTGGAAATATTGTGGTAGTACTGCCCATGTGCAGCCTTGTAGCATAGCCTGGGTGTTATGGTCAATAATCTGCAGGCATACTCAGGCATTTTGGGGGGTGGGGGTGGCTAAGACAGCTTTAAGATGTGTGTAATGCGCTTTTGATGGCCGTGATGGTTTAAGGCAGGCACTGATCCTGCTAAACAAGACTCCCTGCTAGTGAACATCACTGTACTCGATTATGCAGACTAGTTTTTACTTTTGAATCCATATGATATCTAGCTCATTTCGTCTCCACCATCTTGTTTGGCTGTTCTGTGTATCACCTGTTCTTGTGTTATTATGTACTCATTATGCATTTATTGTGGAGGACTAACCTTGTGAACGTGCATAACATTTTATTTTTCCATGTTATTGTCTGTGTATTTACCAAACTGTCTCATATTACTGGGAGCAGGCTGCTTTTATGGATATGTGCTCAACTTGTTGGCATTATGACTGAAAGTTCATTGCATCAGCTTTTTAGTGCATGGAATTACTATTTACACTGTGCAACTGGGGGAAATAATTAAACTGGGAAAAAGTATTTTTTTACAGGTTTTTAGCTAAGAACACAAGTCGGTCTACTGTCTCTGGTTTAGGTGAAGCTCTGTGGCATAAAACTATGTTCCCACTGGCACTAAAAACCCTCTCAGATGGGGAACTAGTTGCTGAAGCACATGGGTATTTCTTATATATAAATAAATTAATACCAAAGACTTATACACTCACTCTGTCTATATTATGAAAACTAGTAAAACAAATGAAAAATACTATAACAGTGAAATTCCTATTAGTAATTCCACATTGCCATAGCCTATGTTTCTCTATTCACACAACAGCGATTGAGTTGTGCATTAATACAGTGACCACAATCGCAAACAGTACAGTCGAGATCTCATGACAGAACACAGACCGGGCTGAATGATGCTTTCATTTAGATCGCTAAACTCCAGCTTGTTTGTTTTTCAGATTATCTGCGGCGGCACTTCCACAATGAGGTGCGAGCGTTTGCATGTGCATGTTGCCAGATTGCATTAAATAAGCAAAACACCAGGAAGAAAATGTATCTATGTAACAGCGGAGCCCTGATTCAGGGATTTGATCTCTAGATATCTGGCAACCGCACTCGTGAAAGCTCGCGTAATACAGGCGTGTAGAGCAGTCCGCAGTAGTAACATGTTACGTTTCTGGATGTTCAGCGCGTTCTTTTGGGGGAAAGTATGCTTGAATATGAATATATTCGATATTCACGATATTTTCAAATTTTACATCCGTCAAAAATTATTGCTAATATTTGATATATCGCCCAGCCCTGTTGTACTGTACTGAAGAATATGACAATGTTTAAGTTTTTCATATCATAATATGCTATAAATATATACATGATATACATACAGTAGATAGATTTTACTAGTATCAGCTCAATGTGTAATCTGTCTTTCTTTAAATGCATTATTACTGTCTCAGCTAAATCTAATGTTGCTCAACCTGTTTGTATGCATTGATATGTTGGTACTGATTTTATTACATTTTTATTAAAACATATTTTGAGCATTTTAAATTTGCAGCTTATGAGATTGTGTTGGTTTGTTCTGAATAGACAGAGTATTATTTTAATTATAAAGACTTAAATTAGATTTGAAAAAACCCTGCAGATACCCTGATTGTTCTCATTAACTCACCTGTACCTCCCTTTGGTCTTGTTTTCAGTCTCGGGAGTAGCTTCAGCTCCTGCAGCTCAGGTCAACCCCTTCCAGGTGAACCAGCCACAGCCACCCACCCTCAACCAGATGAGAGTCAGTCCCATGATGGGCCTGAGTGGACAGGGCTTCAGCATGGCCCAGAGAAGCAACGAGCCCTTGCCTCTGTCCTCAATGCCCCCAGCCGGCCCCATCTCAGTGGTACCCATGGCTGGCATGGCTCCTCTCGGGCCCATGGGCCAGATGCCAAACATGGGGATCCCAGCCTCCATGTCACTGCCCCAGCCGCTCATAAGCGGAGGGCTGCCGCCCACAGGCGCAGCAACACAAGCCGGCGGCACAACCAACCCCTTCTTATTGTGGGGCACAACATTTGCCTCCCCGAAACACACAAATCTCTCTCTCATCCCCATTCCTATAGCATAGACAATGTAGTCTGTTGTGTTCCCCCAAACCTGTGTGCTATTTTGAGACTTTTGGGAGTAGCAGTGGTGTTTACAGGTTTTACACTGGCAGGCGATTCCCTTCCTCTCCTGTCAGAAATTGGTACCATACGATGATTTGGTATTCATTTCTAAATTTCCTCAAAAGAAACCATCAGCGATACAGCATCTAGGAGATTTTCTTCCCGGGAGCAACCTTCCTGTTTTTAACTTCTTTTTTGATGGCTTACTTTTCTTATCAGAGGCTTGAAACTAGAAGTACTGGTTCCTCTTAATTTTTCTAATTTCTAGTCTTTGAAAGCAGCGTGCTAGATAAAGCTAACCCTTTTAATCGAAGCAGCCTGTACGTTCTACGCAGTGCATATACACTATGTGTATTTACAGTACGCTTAAGTAGACAGTTTAGAGGACTCTCTATCAGTTTACATGGAAATGATTTTGATGTTCTAAGCAGGGATTTTGCACATGCTCTGATTTGTCTTCTTTTGACTGTCGGCCCACCGTTAGTCCTTAGCACGAGAAGCGATGGGAAACCGTTCACTAAGACGTGAGTAAAGCCGAGGACTAGGAGGGAGTCTGTGAACTGCATGTGTGAATGGTTTCAAACCTGATGCATTGAAAGATGAACTTCATACTGAAGTGGAGAGTTGTTCTTTCTTCCTCTTCTTTTGTAATGCATGACGGGGAGTTGGTTTGCATATCATAATACAGCTCAACTTTTATACCGAAGCCTGTTTTTTACTGCTTCACAATCCCGAGACGTTGTTTATTGGGTAAAATAGGTTCTTTCAATTCAGTATGGCTCACTATTTGCACAGTGCAGCTCCATATTCGACAGCTAATCCATACTAATGATTAGTTTTCATCCGCTTCTCTCTGTGTATCCAACAATCTGAAATGTGATCGCTTCAGTAATGTTTTTATTTTTAATTTATGTATACGTGCGCATGGAAGAAGCAAAGGGAAACGGGAGGGAAAGGGGTGTTGTTATATCTTCATCAGGTCCTAATGCATCTTACTGTTATAACCGACAGCTGTATCACTAATCCCTGCTTCCTAATGCAATCTGTTCATGTACGTCGGGAAAAAAAAGCCAAGCGTGTATCAGAGCTTGCCGTTAACAAAATCCTCAGTTCTGTATTCGAGGCTAACTTGCTTATAGTGTTACAAGAATGAGTGGACATGCTTAGTCAGGTTATAGCGTGGGAGGAGTCTCGTAATAGATTGTATGATTGTGTGTTGAATATGTGGTATACGTGTATGTTAGGGGTCATATGCATCTTTCTACAGCTAGAAACCTGTGGTTGATTTGCATTGTTCTGTATTCATAAATTGATTTTGGCCACGGTTTTATCATTAAATGAGACTTAGACTAGACTATGAATTGTCTATCACAATTAGCAGTCCATTTAAAGCGAGAACGCCTAGACTTTGGTGTTTCACGTGGCTTGCTGTGTCTACACTTTTAATTCAACCAGTTAAGCACAAGATGGCAATGTTTGCCACCAATAGTAGTTACCAAAGTGACATTGCTTGTCCTTTTTAAATGCAGAGCTGCGGTAATTTTTTAACTGACTACACATTTCTCAATCTTCAGTTGTTCCCCAGTTATCATTATTATTCCTGCTTTTTTGATTACGGCTAAAGTACTGACTTTACAGTTTCTCTCATCTGTAAGCTAGTGACCTCTGCTGGAAATATTGTGGTAGTACTGCCCATGTGCAGCCTTGTAGCATAGCCTGGGTGTTATGGTCAATAATCTGCAGGCATACTCAGGCATTTTGGGGGGTGGGGGTGGCTAAGACAGCTTTAAGATGTGTGTAATGCGCTTTTGATGGCCGTGATGGTTAAGGCAGGCACTGATCCTGCTAAACAAGACTCCCTGCTAGTGAACATCACTGTACTCGATTATGCAGACTAGTTTTACTTTTGAATCCATATGATATCTAGCTCATTTCGTCTCCACCATCTTGTTTGGCTGTTTCTGTGTATCACCTGTTCTTGTGTTATTATGTACTCATTATGCATTTATTGTGGAGGACTAACCTTGTGAACGTGCATAACATTTTATTTTTCCATGTTATTGTCTGTGTATTTACCAAACTGTCTCATATTACTGGGAGCAGGCTGCTTTTATGGATATGTGCTCAACTTGTTGGCATTATGACTGTATAATATAATTTATCATCTGTTCTATTGTAACATATTGTTGTGTACCTTATTTCCGTGTAATGGTTTTGTAGGAAAGTCACAGGAGGAGTGAGATGTTTTATTGCCATCTAAACAGCAGCAAGTGATAAAGGACCTGTAGCTGCAGTGGTAAAACAAATAAATTGTATCAATGACTTTTGATCTGTCTATTCATGCTGTCAGTAAACACAGACATCATCTTATTGTGGCGCCAGAGCCAGTGTTATTTTAGCATCAAGATACTGTTGTAGTTCTTATTAGGGCTGCGAAACTATTAATCCTGAAACGCATTCAAAATAAAAGTTTGTTTACATACTATATATGTGTGTACTGTGTATATTTATAATGTGTGTGTATATAAACACAAATATGTATATATTATAAAAGAAAATTGTGTATACATATTTATACTTGTATATAACTTATAAATATTTTAACTAACATTTTCCCTTAGTATATACGTGTATTTATATTATACATAAATATACAGTGTACACAGTATGCAAACATCAACTTTTATTTTGAATGCGATTAATCATTTTGCAGCCCTAGTTTTTATTAATATTTTGAATTCTATTTTCTGTTTTTAATTTTTAAGTTTTAGTAATTTTGTTGTGGCTTTATGATTTTTATTAGTTTGTTTAGTAACATTTTTCATTTTATTTTAGCTTCAAGTTAAAATGAAAAAAGTTGCCTTGACAATTAGCTGAAATAAAATAAACTTACTTTTTTATATATTTCATTTTAGTTGTTTATTTCAGTTAACTTTAATGTACTTGTAGTTTTAGTACAATATAAAACCCCTGGGCAAAGGTTAATCATATTTGGTGTTTAGGTTTAAAATGGGCAAAGATGGAATCTGCAGATTAGAATCGGAATTCAAATTATGCAGATCAAATGGACTTCTATAAATGCACAAGATCAGTTTATTTAAAAACATACAAAGCAGATAAAGCAATATCACATTTGTATAGCTATAAAGTAACTATGAAAGTGACTTGAAAACGGACTAAGATTACAAAAATATCCTGAAAGTGGTTATTAGAGCTTTTGAGATGTTCTTGTCAGTCCTGTAGCAGCTGAATGCTCTGATGTTGTTTCATAACCCAGTTTCTTCATGTCTTTAGTCACAATGTTGAACTGTAGTGTAACAAAACCTTGTGAGCGCACCCTCGTAACTGCAAACAGACACAACTGCATCAGTTATGGGTTGTAAATGCACTTGATTGCACAAGAATAATTTCTGAGGACCTACACCTTGGCTTGAGGTGATAAACATCCACTGAAATGTCATATTTCATTTTGAGTCAAGTGTTAAATAAAAGCTTACCTTCTCTTCCCTCTCCTTGGGCAACAACCTTGGGATCTGTGAATTCTGGATGCCTTCCCATCAGCCAGCTGAGGACAAGATATAAGATGTTAGATATAGGCCTGGTTTCACAAACAGGGCTTAGCTTAAGCCACTAGGCCTTAGTTAAATTAAGAGATTTAAGCCACCTTTACAAAAATGCCTTGAAAAGAAAACATCACAGGTGTGCATCTTGACACAGAACAATGACACTGACATATCTGAAGAGAAGTCAGAGCAAGATATTTTCAGTTGAGACAGCTCAAACATGTATTTTAGTCTGGGACTAGCTTAAGCCTTGTCCCTGAAACCAGGGGGTATGAGTCTGATGAAAATAAATGTTCTTCAGTTACAGTGTACCAGTGCACATTTAACTGAAACATAGTTCAACTCAAGTCTTGAGAACAAAAGGGAAGGGCAACAGCAAATTAAATTCAGATCATAACCCAAAGCTGCTGCATTATACATCGGGTAACTTTAACGTTCTGCTGTATGTCTACATACAAATGCAAATGAATGCGGTAACATTGGATTAATTATTAGAAATTAGTTACAACCTTGTGAACTTCTGAAGTCTTGATGTAGACTCAGGAACGAACATAGGAATGGTCTTGGTGTGTCTGGACAGAGAGCATTCATACGTAATTGTGCATTTTACACAGATTTTAAGCTTGCATTATGACAACACAATCTTAGAGTAGCTCACTTTCCAGGCGTAAACGGGATGTGTATGGCTCCATAACCTCTCACAACATCATTTCCAAAAGTGTCAGGGCCATACACACTGACCACAATCTGGGGCCCTGAAGAAAGAAAAAAAATAAAAAGAGAGATGGATACTTAGAAATGGTGGGCACAACTATTAAGCTGCATTACAATCTTCAGAATAATATTCCTTCGTCAGATCAGGGTTTCTGCAGGTTTCATGAAGGTAAATTTAAGATGTTTGCACTACATTTTTAAGACCAAGTAAATGAATTTAAGCAATACAAAAATGTTCTGATGAGTATTTTTGTCTTGTTTTCCAATGCTAAGTGTCTAAAGTTTCTAAAAATGTCATAGAATAAGAAGTCTTGTTTTCTGTGAAACTGATGAACCGAGTTTAAAACAATATAAAATATTTAAAACAAGAACAAATATCAGCTAGTGGATTATTTAATTCCTTAACTTCATGAATTTAAGATTTTCTGCTCTTTTTTTTAAGACACTTTTAAGGCTTTACCTTTAAGTGTACTCCATACAGTTGATTCTGACTCAATCAAACGTGGTTCACTTACAGCCAAATGGGTTCGTGCTTTTGAACGTGATGTCCAATGGGAAGTTCCACACCAAACTCTGAGATCCTCTACCTTTAGAAGTTATTTGAGAAATTCCCTCTTCCAAGCCCAGGTTGTGGGAAAAAGATACAAACTTACTACTGTGGAATATATACAAAAGCTTATAGCCTATATATCACGTCTCCCAAACGGGAGAGCAGGGGCAACTAAACGATAATTAAAGATACTTTTAATATTATATTACTATTCACGTTGCAGATATATTAATATTATATTTCAGTAGTCCTGATTTCTCTACTGTAAGGGTTGAAGTCACTCACTGATGTGGGCGCCCAGTCGTGTCCATAAACAAAGCAATACTTGCAGTAAAGATCGTCATATTCTGGGAACTTTAGGCAAAATACGACATGTAAGTTATCCAGTTAACTCACTTTAATAACAGGCTTTGCACACAGTTTCGAAAAATCAAAGTTAACTTACATCGGCTGCTTCGATTTGCCCATTAACCATGAGAAGAAAAACCGCTGGGTTATTTGAGGTCATTTCCACACCATTAACACCCTGGAAAACATTTAAATCCCACCAAACCCCCCTCGCTGCCCTGAAATATCAGTTCAGATGTGAAATCAATGGATTCCCGTTGTTAACATCCCTTTGGCTGCTACGGACGCTTTCAGTACGGCAGGCAATACGGTTCAAAATGGCGGAAGTAAAAATGCGTTTTTAAAATGCTACTCCGCTAGGTGGTTGTCGTGGACATGAAATTGGAACTTATTTGGTTTCCGGATTTGTGGATGAAGACTTACGGCTTTTTCCTGTGTGGAAATTGGCTCTTTGTTTTTCGCTGTCTCTCAAGACACAAAAGCTTCCAAAAGCTTTGGCCTTTGTACAGTAAACATGGGTTTGTATCGCCAGATCACAAATAAACATTAAACACGATGATTCACTACAAAACTATGGGTACACGACACAATATTAATTATTATTTTCCACATGAATAATATTTAGGCATGTGAAATGTCTACACCTTCCCATGTAGCCTATTATTTATTGTGTGAAAGGTCCTCGCCTGGTGTTTGTCCCACACGTTCCCATTTTCTTATTCAAACACCTTACAAATATGTTAGCTCATGCTGGGATCTGGCATGAATGAGCATATTGGATGTTAAATGAAACTCTTTGTGGTTTGTAAAGCAGGGACGAACGTAACTATTTAATTGTGCATAATTACGGCATGGGGTCAAGAGTTTTGTTTTCACCTCGTCTCCTGTGCAGGGGTACATCTGCTTTTGTTTACGAGGTCTGCCACTGTCTTTCCAACAGCAGCTAAAATAACAACAAACTAACCAACCTGATGTTTCACCTGAGCACAATGGACAACCATCTCAAGAAGTTGGTAAGATATTAAATCACTCTCACTTAAATCAGTTATTTTGTTCTGAAACGTTTTCTCTTGTGCAAAGCTCTCAGCTTGAGGGAAGCTAAGTGAGTCCTCGAAACAGATACCAAGACCTTGAAACTGAAATATGTATGAGATACCCATGAAACAAAGCAAAAATTGAGATCCCTCTGACAGACGACATGCTATAGCCAATCAATATATAAATCCACAAACCGAATATAGGGCTCAGTCTTTGGTTTTAGTCCTACACCTCAGTAAACTCAAGATTGAAGCTTTTTTAACCTAGATGAAGACCTGCCTGTCACTTTTTGGCCCAACGATGTCCCAGTTTGAGCTGTCCTCATCTGTTGCCAATTTTCCCTCTCTGGGACCAGGTCTTTGACTCACAGTCACTATTTATAGCAATAGACGTCTGTACTACTTACAAGTCCTCTACGGGACCTGTGTCTCCCTTTTTAGGCCTGAAATAAAGGCTCATTCAGTCATTTCCGTGGGGCATGTTTTTTTTTTTTTTTTTGTCTTCATGCCCAACCCATGTGGCTTT
Organism: Cyprinus carpio; assembly: GCF_018340385.1. Classification (NCBI taxonomy): domain Eukaryota; kingdom Metazoa; phylum Chordata; class Actinopteri; order Cypriniformes; family Cyprinidae; genus Cyprinus; species Cyprinus carpio. The sequence continues at coordinate 20,449,245 of NC_056599.1, read as the reverse complement.
TAGAATGAGTGTATTGGTCTTGTCCTCCATTAATTGCATTGCACAAATGCTTAGCTGTGAACTCCATTTAATCTGTTTCTGTACTTCTGATCTCGACGGTTTGTGAATAGCTGTGTCCATCTGATTGAATTTTTTTGGTTTGGTTGACATTTGCTAGTGTCACTAAAACATGCAGCAACTGTCCACACCATAGCAAATGTCATGGAAAGGTCATGTGCCCCGGGCTGTAGTTTGGAGGGTCTGGTTGGTGGTCTGAAAGATGATCTTGTGTTTTCTTAAAGACAAGTGCTCTTTATTGTTTAGTCTTGAGGATGACAAGGAGCTTATAATAGCTTGGCTTTATTCAGACACAATTTATGGTTCAGTGACACAGCGCTTTTTAATTCTGTAAAAAACAACAACATTAAAATGCAGTACACACATGCAGTGACTTTAATCTCTTATATAAAGATCATGTTTTTAATATCTATACTAAAATGTAACTTTGGTATGCAGTGATAACATAGAAAGGAACAAAAAAACGAAGTTAAATTATTTAAAAAAAAAAAAGTTGAATTTAATAAAAATTCAAGTAAACTTTAAATTATAATTTTGATTCCCAGAAATTATATTTTTAAATAAATAATTAATTATATTGGTAAAACATTTTGTTAACCTTGATAAATGCATTTAAAAACTTTCTAAAACTTTCTTGAAAATAGTATCACTGAGATACTATTATTGTTATGTTTATGTAATATTTTATGTAATATTTTACATTTATGTTTATTCATTTATGCACCTTAAATGTTTCTTTTTATGGTTTTAGTTTTAGTTAACTATAATGACCCTGGTACACATAGATTTGAACTTTGCTTTATTCATGTTTATTCGCTCAGAATGTAAAGAGAAGACATTAGGTTCTGACCATAATGGAGTGGAAGAAACATCCACTTAATGCCATTATGACTCTGCGTTATAAAGGCCTAAAAGCTCATAAATATATAATATTGTTTAATAGAATGACTTTTAGATTTTTATGTACTGAACTTGCCATCCTGTATAGTAGTCAGGCCCTGACCTGCATCTGAAAATACCAGGTCACAGTTTCCCCGACTTCGCTGGAAAGCTAAGCTGAGACACAACCTGAATGTACGTCATGTAAAATTGTTATCGATTTATGTCCTTCCCTCCAAACTCCAATCATGGTCAAAAGCAGAGTGCCATTTATTATGAGGGCTAATCATTAATATTGCCCCTCCATTAGCTGGAGTGCAGCTCTGTGACAGCATAATGGCCTGTGTCAGACAGATGAGAGGGTCACCGTGGATCTGCACGTGTCAAATTACAGCGGCCCACTCTTGTGGCAGGAATCAAGGCTCTTTCATTTCGACCACTCCCTAAGTTTGCATGAAAGATAAATCTTTCCCACCCATGCTTTTAGAATTTTTCCATTCGATAAATAATAAAAGAATGAATTTTCTTTTGGGAGCACATAAATGGTTTTGTCTCGGGCATTACCGTAACTGATGTTTACTGATTTTCCCGGATTGATCTGAAGTTGGACAGGAAACAATAGCATAAGGGTGTGAACTTAACACGTCTAACGCTCAATAAATTATTGTTATTATTTAGTTAATGCTTTTATACAACACAGATGCATTAAATTGATCAAAAGTTCAAAATCAAAATTGATTTCTTTTAATCATCAAAAATGTTGTTTCCATAAAATATTAAGTTCAAAAATATTAAACTGTTTCAACATTGATAATAATAATTAATGTTTCTTGAGCAGCAAATCGGCATATGAGAATGATTTCTGAAGGATCACATGACACTGAAGACTGGAGTAATGATGCTGAATATTTTTTGAACTGTAATCATATTTCACATTATTACTGATTTATCTGTGTTTTTCAGCAATTAGATGTAGCCTTGGTGTCTTGGTGTAAGCTATGTTTGCTTCAGATAGTGGTTTTGAAACCATTTGAGGTTGAGGACCATTTGAACTAAAAAAAAAAGTGTTTTGTGCTATTTCAACTAGATTTAATTAATAAGCCTACTGTTTGCTAGCTACATTTGATTCAAACATTGTGCACGCTGTGAGTTATATTATTAACATCTTGTTATTTTTTGCAGATTATAATTTTTATAAGTATTATTATTTTGTTCATTTTGTTTAAATCGATCCGATCAATTTACAAATCATTTGGAAACCTTTTGTGGACCACAGTTGGACTGACTTAGACTGAATTATTTAATCAGAGAGTTTATGGACATAAGATGCCTAGTATTACTTGAGTTGTGCAATTTGGCTTAATTTACACACTCTCAGACTTCTACCCACTCAGACTATTACCCACTAAGGAGAAATCTCTCAGACACAATTTTGTGCCATTAAAGATGACATTTCCAATTATTGCTAAACTTGTAAGAGATGCAGATAAATTTTGTAATTATTTTGTTTTCTTTGTAGAAACTGTCTGCAATGAGAAAAGTGGAGTGACTATGAAACTAACCTGTGTGCCATTTAATAAAATGAAGAAAGATGTTGAGCAGTTTGAAGGTTAGGGAAGAGGCCTCTGACTCCACACAATAAATTCAACGGCACATTTCTGTGTAGGTGGTCATGACCTCATTTAACTGATGTCCATTTAAATTAAAGCCTGATCTGTAATTTTACTGTCCATTCCTGATGACATTTATACTCGGCCTACTGAACCACTTGCCCAGGAGTGCATATGACCGCAGATTACTTAAATAATCTGTGGCCAGTCAAAAAAGTAACATTATGTTCTTAGTAATGATTAGTGATCAGTGACCCGAGATTAACCTTAGATACTAATGACATCATAGTTGAGGTGCTTTGCACTAATGGGTATAAAGTCAGAGTTGGAAACATCTTGAAAAAAATATATTTTTCCCAAAAATTTTTTTACTTCTCATATTGTATTTTCAAAAAGTTTTGGAATATTTGTCCTCTCCCCAAATTTAAAAAAAAAAAATCATATAAAAATCAATTTTTTTTTTAACAATATTTAAATTGTAATTTATAAGATTTGTTCTCTTTTGAATCCAATTTTTCTTTGGAAAAGGCAAAAAGTTGATCATACTAATTTTGAAGTTAAGGATTCATTAGTTTGAATATACATTGAACCAAAAACTATCATAACATCTTAGTTTATACTTAAGTATACTTTATTTTTGACAAAACATCCCATGTTTCGGTAATGACAGCACAATTTTAGTAGTGACAGTAATGCTTTGGTAGCGACCACATCACATTGCAGAATTTTAACTCTCATACTAAAACACAACTAAAACATAATAAAATTAAATTAATTAACGTGGAAATTAAACATTATAATGATCAATTTCTAATGTTTTTATTAAGTTGTAATTAGCCTGCATTAGCCTAGCCTACAAGACACCCATAGCTGGTTCTTACCTAAAAAGACGGATTCATGATGTTTGTAGTTATAGATTTGGATGCTTTTAGCCTTACCCTAGAGTTGGTTCACCCTCCGTCTATGATTTTATATATATTAAGCTTACTAATATTCTAAATATTATTGTGGGTTTCAATAGATAATAGAGGATCTTAATAAACATCTAAGATTTGAAGACTTAAATGCTTTTTAAATGTGTTTTTTGGTTGTGGGACAGCAGTTTGCACCAGTTCTGTAGAATGGCCCATACATAGTTATAAAGTTATTTTGTAGCCTATATTTAAATTGATAAAATGCTGTTGTGGAAGTGTACCAATAAGCATTTTTTAATATTGAAATGTTGCTTACGAATGAACATTACCGCAGCAGATATTTAGCCCTAAAGTTGCTGAAACAACCGTAGCCTGTTTTTAAGAAGTATACAATATAAGAAATGGTAGGCAGAATCCCATAGGTGATGAAATCCATATTTCAGGAACTGCAGAGCCTACACTGAACATGGCCTGTCTACTTTGAAGCCTGGATTCATAGGAAGGAGAGTCCGCTTTGAGGCTGCAGTTGTTTTTGCTAGATTTTTCTCTGCTCTCAGACAGGCCTCAGTTTTTTCCAGTTTTGAACACTGTGTACACTGCGCTAGCCGCTATTAAGCATTCTCTACAGTGAAGTGCTGGCATGAGGAGTTTGTGAGACTCACAAACAGACCGCTCTGTCCTGCAGCATTTTGCCTTTGTTAGATAAGACCTTTAAAGAGAATCTGCAAGAGAAAATGAATCATAGCTCCCTTAATCTGAATGGCAAGTGCTGGTTTTGTAAAGAAACAGATCGTTTTGCTGTAGTATAGTGGCAGTGTGCATTGTTTTTGTGCATCCTTGTGTGTCTCTCACAGCAATAATGTTTTCAACATAGTCCCTGGTGAAAACAAACCCTGTCAGCATCTACCCCTCTCCTCTTTTCCACACCTCACGCTGTTACTGAAAAGCCACTGCAAACAAATCCATCTCTCACTCAGTGTTTATCTCCTATAGTACCTGGACAATTCTATTGAAGATCCGTGAAAAAGGGTGTGCTGCTATCATCGTAATAGAAGCAGCATGAAAAACAGCATTGAATAAAGATGAAAAGTGAACAACGGGGGGGAGGAGGGAAGAGTAAATATTTCTGTGAAAACCCAATAATTGTTTTCAAAGGAACAAGGCTGCATCACATCTCAGTTTTACAGAACACAATCTAAAGACACATGTGGTTCAAAATACAACAATAGTTTCTAAAGGGGACAATCTTATTGGCCTTGAAATGAAAGCGATTGGAATCCTTTTGAAAAACTGAATTTGCAAGTGGAATGGTTATATAACGGGTCCATTTCAGACAGCCGGTAACAGGGTCAATGCTTTGACACGTCCAGATCGCGGCAGAAAAGAACATGGAGGCAGGTGAGTCTAGAGGAAGGGCTGGGAGTTTTGATGCCAGAGTGTTTTGATTGAACTCTGCCGTGTGACTCATGTGACTGTTATTTCAAAGATTTCATTCACAGTTGTATATTCGCGACGTGTGATGAAGAGAGTTGGAGGCTGCCAAGCTGCAGTGTCTGGGCTGTGTGAAAAGGTATTGCAGTTGACAAAGGAAATCAATCTCTGTCCCTTGTAGATGTCTTAACTCTCACTTGAAATTAAATGCCTGTTTTTTTTTCCTTCAGTTCTTCCAGTAGAACTTGGTGACCTTGGTAATGTCTTCACCAAAATGAAAATACTGTCATCATTTACTAACCCTCGTGTCATTCATGTATGACTTTTTTTTTTCTTTTTAACATGAAGATATTTGTGGGTGTGAGTGAGTGTGTGTGTGTGTGTGAGAGAGAGGAAAGAACGGCGGGGGTCTATATATATATATATATATATATATATATATGTGTGTGTGTGTGTGTGTGTGTGTGTGTTTGTGTGTGTGGTGAACTGGATTCATTTTTGTTTTGCATACATAATGAAAGTCAGTAGTTTCCAGTGGTTTGGACCCCACTGATTTTCCAACCCTATCTCACAGGAAAACATAACTATTTTACAAGGTGGCAATATTGAATTTTTAGGGAAAAAGTATCATCAGTAATTATTATATTTTTTCTGAGCTATCCCTTTAACCTCTCTGTTGTTTAGCACCGGATTCACTGAAGGACTTATCGACATTAGGTTAAGACAGAAACGCATCACCAAAAACTTGGCTTATTGCAATTTGCATGGTGCAATTCCTGTACTTGCAGGTTGGCTTCTGAGCATGAGACTGCAAATCTATAATGAGCCACATTTACATATAAAGGAGGTGTGTTCGTGCTGTACAGAAAGACAGTGACTTAATTTAAATATTAATGGAGCAGCACTATTTCAATACATTAGCATGGGGTTCAACTGAATTGCGGGTGATGGTTAGTGAATACGACGCATAACCATTTCTCAACTTTTTGACATTTCTGAATTCCAATCCAGCGCTTTTTGGAATCAAAATTGTGACATTTTATAGGCTATATTTAATATTTTTACAATGTAGCAATTTTATTTTGTTATTACGTAGCAATTTTAGAAAACATTGTAGCTGACTATATAAAACGATGAATTTAGGACCAGCCTTTCCAAACAGGGTTTTGTTCAGTGAACAAATATAATTAATACTCATTATCTACCTAATTAATATGCATAAGCTAAGCTGATAAAGTTTATAACACCACCTTTCAGATTTTCTCTACTTTCCCCAACAGTTCAGTGAATTCGCCCCTAAGGCTTTTTCTTGTCTTTTTGCATCATAACAGGAAGTGAAGCGAAAGCTCACCGAAACTATTGATTCACATCTGTTAATGTTGTGGTTTGGGAGACTGTCAAAAGAGAAACATGTCTGATGTGGATGTGTTTGTTAGTTCTTAAGGTCCTCTCACGGGACGAGCAAATAACTGTGACAAACCATACTTGCCTGCCATCTTCACCGCTTTCTCTGATGCGTATTTCAGCTGGGATTTAGACGACGCTTCCAATATTCGCTCTTTATTTGGATCCGTTCAAGATTCATATAAATAATCGCTAATCTTAAGGGTAAAGAGATTCAAAACGCCTGTGTGATCGCTGATCTAGAGCGCCAGTGTTTTCATAGCACCAGGTTCCATTACAGAGAGGATGTTAATGCTTTCATACAGAACCGTCTTGTTGCATAGCAACTAACTTATCAGACTACCCCCAACCTCCCCCTCCCATGCTAGTTCAACTACAACCTGAAAAAAAAAAATCTTTACCAAGAGCTTTTCTTTAAAGAGAAGAATTGAATGGCATTTGCTACACAAATTTCAGTGGGAAAGAAAAATTGTTGGTTCAACTTGGCAATGGCTTTTTCCCCATTGAATCCATCAGAGCTCACTTCAAAGCATTCCACAAGAAATGCCAATAAGCGTCTGCAGTAAAGAGGGACAGTGAAGGAAAGACAGAGAAATCAGCCATTTCGAATTCAGATTTTATTGCACAGCTGATAAGAAACAGCACTTCTCTTTTTTACCATGACCCAAAGCTAAACTGATATAAAAACCTTCCAGATATTTTTTCACTTTGCTTTGCTGAGATTCTCAGTGGAACATCAGCGCTATGAATTCTGCATGTTGGGATAATCAGTGTTGCGCTGTCATGCTCCTTTCCTCCCCCTCCATGGCCTAATTTGGAAATATATCCTCTGCACTCTACCTTCATTTTCTAAGCAACTGCAGTACACCAGCACATCGTATGTAAATACGGTTCGCGTTGAGCTTCAGGTCTACAGGGGTTACACTCCTCTTGTTTGTGTAGCGTACTGCAACTCTGCACTGCTCTAATTGCTGTTTTAAATCAGCCGAGGCATTTGTATTGTATTCACCTCCTTTTGGCAAACTGGTTTTGTTACTCAATCCAGCATGTTCAGGAATGGAAATAAGGACAGTTCTTCTCTGCCAAGTGAAACACAGCAGTGTGATCCAGTGTAAGGCTATCTTTTAACCTCCAAATATAATTTCGAAGAGTAGTTTAGATGGATTGCATTTGTAGAGTTGCATATTACTTCACGGGGATGGTGTAGTTTGGTGGTTAAAGTGCTGGGTTTAACCCGTAAGTGACAATCCATGATATTATCATCATGTGTCATTGAGCAAGACACCCATGTTGCTCCAGGGTGACTGTCCTTGTGACTTGGGCAGTTCTTACTTTGTGCTTCCCCCAGATGGGAAAGTCATAGAACTAGAAGGAGAAAAATATACAATATAACTGTATATGAGCATCTGTATGTACACATATACAAATCAGAAAATCGCTCACTGAATCACTCATTTTTTCTGCACTAGCATTCTTACACGGACCAAAAAAGTAGGTTAGTAATCAGATTGATGGCTCAATTGGACTGAAAAGCCTTTAAGTAAACACCTCAATCTATCTGTTTAAAAAAATTCAGAAGGTTTGGTGAAGTTAATGTACTCTGCCTTTGCATTGTCTGCAAAACGTGAGATGTCACACCAAGGCAAAAGGCAGTAACTTCCATATTATCAATATTTGGTTGCTGATCACCATATACAAAATCGTTATAGTAACACCTGCTGCCTCATATAGGATATTGCACATAGTAATGTGATTGTATTAAGTTTTTGTTTTTGATTTTTTGATTGTAACAAGCAGACTAAAAGTTAAACATGATTGGATACCATGGATACCAATTTATTTGCTATGCTCAGTAACGTAAAAGAATGCTAGACATAGCATAATTGCTTTTATATTGATTTGTATGAAATAGCCTAACCTAAAAGAACGACTTGTGGATTGATGTGAACGCCAACAAATGGGAATAATGCTCAGAATGCTTGTAGATTAAACATCTCCGATGACGTTCATTGACATGGATTGGTTTTATTGGGTTACAAGAAAAGGTAGGATATGGATTTAATTGCGAACTGTTAGTAGGCTACTGATTTTATGATTGATCATGCTAGCTACGGCATTCGAGTCCACACGTATCCAGTTAGAAGTGACAGCCTGATGAAGGTATCTAGTCTTTACTGTTATATGGAGCTGTTTGGTAGATCATGATCTATCTAATTCATTTGCCTACACTGTAATTAAAATGTGGCAGACTTTAATGGACAGTAAAACAAAGGCAGAACACCATATAACTCCAAACCGGCACCGTAACTTCATATTGACGCGCAGCTAAATAAAGGAAGAACGCCATAACTCAATTTGAGCTTTCCAAACAAAGTGAAAGAGCGGTAACTGGTGTTATACGGTGCTCTGCTTTGGTTTCTCTGGGGCTTTTCGAAGTTATGTTTGAGATGTCCCATTATTTTCTTGGAAAAACAACGAAATTGACGCAAGATACTTATACACGATAAAGGATGTCTTGAATGTCCCAAAAATATCAATAACTAATTTTTGAAAAAAAATTAAAGTTACGGTCTTTTGCCTTTGCACAGCAGAATTGTTCTCTGATTTCCTCAGTGTGTGTGTGAAGATTTATCTCAAAATACCCCGCAGATAATGTTTTATAGCTTGTTGAAATTGCCACTTTTAGGGTATGAGCCAAAACGCACTGTTTTTCGGTGTGTCCCCTTTAAATGAAAATGAGCTGGTGTTCCCGCCTCACTTTTCAGAAGAGTGCGGAGATTCAAGAACTCATGCTCGCGGGCATACCACCGGTGTTACGGTTTAACTGGTGGTGACCGTGTTACTGATCCTCACATTGCTTCCAAATGCAATTTTCAACTACCACATTCCTATCTATGATCATTCTGGTAGCACGTGAAGGCAGCATCAGTGAAAAAGGGTAGAGACAATGGTAGCTTTAGCAACATTAGCCTTACAGAGAGCCAAGAATTTCTTTTGGAAAACAAAATATGACGCATGATACTTACTTTGTTTGGAGTCTGGACCTGGAAGTGTTGGTATCGATCCCTCTTTCAGAAGCAATCTTTGCACAACTCCAGCGCTGAACTGACCCTCATTTGTGAGGCAGACCGGAGTAAAATTTTAGCACAAATGTATAGGACTTTTCCGTTTCTTTTCCGGACATTTCCTTCGAAAATTAAATTTAACCTCTGTGTCCTCAGTGGTCTGTGGAGACTCCTATGTTCATTGGTGCATCCCAACATACAACACTTGTAATGGTTCTTTGGTGCTAAAATTGTACCTCCAGCAGCTACAGCAAGAAAAAAGTGATGGTGGACTGCTGCTTCTCACTCAGTGCTGTGTCTATGCTAATAGGACAGAGAGCTTCACAAATGGGCGGGACTTCCCCGAGTATGACATCATAGTAGTGAGAAATCTGGAACTGCTCGTGTGGAGAGACTGTTTATAATTTATTGGGATTATAAAACAATGAGTGGGTGGATTTTTACCATTATAGACTGGTTGTTTTCACACACTGCGGCCACACAACTGTGTTCAAACACCTTATAAAAGTGATTTTTGCATTCTGCATTCTTTTAAAGGGGTCACGAACTGAGAAATCAAAATTCCCTTGATCTTTTGACATAAAAAAGGAATTGTATGATAAAAATTTCCTGTAAGTTTCAGAACTCAAAGCTTTCTCCTAGTTTAAAAACAGCTTATATCGAAGCCAATCTGGAAAAACGTCAGCTTGTGGAATGTTCTACTCTATGATGTAATAGTGTGGATAAACCCCACCTCTGCAGAAGATGATCAATGCCTGCTTCTTCATCACTGCATGTTTAACCCCGCCCACAGATTTGCACATGTAGTAGGTAAATGACAAGAGCAGCAAACACAGATCTACGCAGAAAACAGATAATAAACTTTATATGATGAACTTTATTTTAAATTAAGTTCCTGACCGCGTCAGTAAGAACTTGGTCCTTTGTTCACTTCATGTGGATTCATTTACAAACGAGGCACAAGTTAACGTGGGATTTTCAGAAAGATTAAAACTAAAAGATAATGCTGTGCTGACTATATTGGATCCACCAGTAATGTTTGTTATTACAGATTGTTTGATATGTAGTGACTATTTATGCGATTTTAACCTAAATCACAGCAGCGTCCATCTATGAAGGATGTAGGCTGTCAAACATACACAACTATTAATCCATCATAGCAGTGGGCGTTTACTTCCGACTCTACAATCTTTCACAGCCGTTCAAACAGATCGTTCTAATGAGGGGTTTAAAACAGAACAGAAAATAGCTTATTACTTCTAAATTATTATATTTTTGATGTAAAAATCTTGATAACATTATAAGTGGACCTCAGAGAACAGTACAAAATAAAAAACAAAGACAGTTCATGACCCCTTTAGATCTTTGCAACCAAGGCAATGTGACTTGGTTTTATTACACAATATATTAATATAAACATACAAAAATATTAATCCCAAAAGAGGTAAATGATTTATGCAAACTATACTAATACACAAAATGCAGTAGAAGTTTGTGATATACTGTTGCCCTACAGTCCTACAGTAGTGAAATAGTAAGAAACAATGTACACAGTCTTTGTAGTGCCACAATAAAAGCCAGAGCTGAATGATAAATTAGTAATTAGTACAGCATTAGGTCTGTGTATGGCTTGAGTGCTAGTTTTGGACAAAGACTGATTGGTAATAGACTTAATTATGGTGAACTCAGTACAAGGTCACACCTCAGAGCAGAAATGGACATTTCTACCCAATCAAACCCTCCCCCTCCGGTACACACATCCTCCACAGCACAGCTTTAACTGAGCATGACAAGTACATAGCAGTGCCAGTGAATCTGATCCTCTTACGCTATCAGTTATTCTTAATGCTTGCATATAAATATGCAGGTGTTGTCATTTCCTTCTTCCTTGTCAGATAAATGATCCTGTAATCCAGATGGAAGTGGTGTTGTGTAATATATTTTGTGCATGTGATTCCATTCATTTGCATTATTTATTTCAGAATAAGTGAGACGTGTGATAACAGTGTACTACCACTCCAACAGCGCCTCTAGTTGCAGAGTGCCGAGCCCAGGATCCTCACCGTCTGGCTTCCAGCCTTTGGCTAGCTCCAAGCACCACTGACTGTGCGTGTCATATTATGTAAGGTCACAGCATAGAACAGAAAGCGCAGTGACGTTGGCTCCAATGTGAAATCATTGTACGGTTGGCTTTTTAACATGTCTGTACGTAAATAAAATTTCAACTCCATCCAAGTGCCCAACATGCTCTACATTCTGACAGATCTTCTTTACGAATGATTTATGTATACAGAACCAACAGCTATTTAAACATCTTCAGAGAGGCAGTTTCACCTTGAGTGCATACGGGTTCATAAATAAAAGAGGGTTTGTTGTTGGCATTCTAACCCAGGGTTTGTATGTGGCCTTAAGTAACACTGTAAAAAGCAGAAAATCCTCAGACCGCCCTCTCTGGACCTTTGATATCAGCTCAGCACCTGTACCGGTCATTGATTTATCTAGTTAATGGAAATGAAGTAATATTGATGTTTGGTCTCTCAAGAGATTGACAAGAAGCTACTGATTTAATGTTCCATAGGGAAGCGGATGATGATTTGTCTGTCAACTGTTATCTTCTTTAGTGATGATTATTTAGGGAGCGTGTAAAGGGATATACATTTGAAGGGATAGTTCACCTCAAAAATGAAAAGCCTTGCATTATTTACTCATGTTGTTCCAAGCACTGGCATTCTTTTTTTCCTGTGAAACACAAAAGGAATTATTTTGAAGAAGCGTTCAAGCTTTAGAAGAACTGAGAACTGCCACAAAACAAAAAAAATCTCTATCTATCTATCTATCTATCAATCTATCTATCTATCTATCTATCTGTCTATCTATCTGTCTGTCTGTCTGTCTGTCTGTCTATCTATATATCTGTCTTTACTTAATGAAAATTAGATTTAACAATAACAACACTGATTTGTCAATGAGTCGTCTGATCTGGTTCTAGAATTAAAACTCAACGAATCAAAATTTCAATTTTTTGTACCATTGATGTCAGCATCTAGTTGTTAAAGGGATAGTGAAAACCAAAATTCTAAATGAAAATTCAGTCATTAGTTACTCACCCTCATGTCGTTCCAAATCTTCGGAACACAAATTAAGATATTTTTGATGAAATCCGAGAGCTTTCTGACCCTGCATAGACAGCAACGCAACTGACACGTTCAAGGCCCAGAAAGGTATTAAGGGCATTGTTAAAATAATCCATGTGACATCAGTGGTTCAACCTTGATTTTATGAAGCTACGAGAATACTTTTTGTGCGCAAAGAAAACAAAATAAAAATAAATAAATCTCCCAGGAATGTCCACCATCATTATTGTGTTCTGAAGATGAATGAAGGTCTTATGGTTTTGGAACAACATGATGGTGAGTAATTAATGACAGAATTTACATTTTTGGGTGAACTATCCCTTTAAGTTATCTAGAAAAGCAATTACAGGAAATAGAGTAATAATGATATTTGCTCTCTGAAGAGATTGCCAACATGTTACCAATGTAATGTTCCATAGGGATGACAATGCGTCTGTCAACTTTTATCATCTGATATCTCATTAAGGTCTTTTGAACACCATCTGCTCCTTTGAGCTCCATTGGGTGAGGTTTTGCAACGGCAGAGATGTTCCAGTGTGGCACAAATGAAGGGAGGGAGAGATGGTGTTAACAGGGCCCTGTGCTTCACAAGCCTCTAACCCCAGCACACCCACGCACTGTCTTCTCATATCTGACAGGCAATGGCTTCTCTCACTGTGATAAGAATCCTTCTCCGTCACTGTCTCCTGCTGCAAGCACAAACCATGGAAACCCTGTAAATAAACGGAGCCATTGTATTCTCCATAAAATCAGGAATCAATCTGTTTTCATGTACATTTCCAGATATTCTTATTAAAGCATGCAGTTCGTACAGAGGAATATGTCTTTTTTTCTGGTGCTTATGTAAATAGTTGCAGTAATGATGAGCGAGCAGGCTAAATGTATTCACATATTCATTCCCAGTTGGAGTTTAAATAAAAGATGAATCTTCACATGGCAATCGGGAGGAAAGGGAGAGACTTTAAGCATTCCAGCAAATGCTGCACTCACGTGCCGCTGGAGCTGCAGGGGTGGGAATGAGCGAGGAGGGGGCTGCCTGACCCATATTGGGTCTGACTGGTGTAAAACAAAAAAAGTCAGGGGCAGCATTGTGTACGGAGGAAATTAATAATTTCCTGTGGAAATGCACAAACTCATGCTGATTGCTGGCTCTCGTGCACCTGTGTCATCACAATCTGATGAAATATTTGATCTTTGACATGTTTCTGTTGGTGCAACGAGAACGCAGCATTTGTTGGCATCCTAGCATCTCCCATTTTGGACTCTTGCTTGCGCAATAGCTGTATACAGGAAGGTTGGCAGCAGATATCACGTGTTTAAATGTGTAGGTGGCTTGGTGACTGATGGTCTTTGTATTGCCAGTGACATTTCTCTGTATTTCCCACGTCACAATTTGTAAAACTAAGTTTAAATATATAACAATATGCAAAATATTAAACAAATATATTAATATTGAATATATTAAAATATATTAAATAAAAACATTTTATAAATACATTTAAATATAAGAAATTATATTACATATAAATAATCTATAATTTGATGATAAATACTTTTTAAATTCTTATATATTTATATTCTTTTTATTCAATATATTTAAATAAATATATTAATATATTTATTTAATGCTTATCGGTATTAATATATTATAAAAATTTAATATATTTAATTTTCAATGATTAATTATTTAAAATAAATAAAGTTTTTTTTTGTTATTACTATTTAAATAAAACACAAAAATAGATGTTAAATCTAAATGTATGCTTCATAAACACTAATAAACAGCCAGTATGTTAATAATAGGCATGCTAATAAGCAGCTAGTTAATGGTGATAATTGGTCCCTATACTAAAGTGTGACCAAATTCATTTGGCATTAATAAATATACAGTAATGTACAATACAAAGTCTGAGAGGACATTTTATCAGCAATGTTCTCCGTGTTGCCCCTAACTTTCCAGTTGTAGGGGGTTTATGATGTGGAATAAAATTGTACCCAAGCTCATGTTGTCGTAGCACTTTGACAGTTTGTTTGTATCCTGGATACAGCAATCCTGATAAACTTTGATTTCCTTTGTCTGCTATATCCAACATGCCTATCTGACACACTCATCTATTGCATGGAGCCCCTGTAAACACACTTCACACCATTTATGAAAGCATATAACATCCTTTCGTATATATTCCGAAACATAATAATTCAGGCAAAAAGGAAAGATATATCAAGGACAAAGGTTGCTAAGCAACTTTGCTTTCACCTGTCCTGCTTCACCGTGGCACAGTCACAGTTTAGCAGGCAGCCTGGCTGAGTATTATTGCACCTTTTCTCCCCGTAACTGAAGCTCTCACTGCTGTTAAACTCTCAACGACATTAGAGCGGCGTTCTCCACACCACTCCATGCTCACTCGTGTCCACAGCAGATCAGACAGCACTCTGTCGAGGACACACTTCCAGCTTGAGTCTATACTTTAAAGCTGGATAGTTTATATAAAATACCCAGATTTGATTGGCCACTTCTGAACACAAAGCATCGGCTGAAAGGAGTCTCCGTGGCGATGCAGTATTCCCATAATGCTCGGTGGAGATTTGCAGACGTGTACATCAGAGAATACTAATTAAAGCAAAGTGAAGAATATTTCACTTCAGTTGTGGTGCGGTGACAGGCAACTACTCATGGCAATGGCATTCTGACGAGCGCATTATAGACAGGCCAATAAACTATGTTTCCTAATCACATTCAGGGTCATGAAGTTCACGAACTGGCCTTTAAAGAGACTGGTTACCTTTCTGTGTGTGTTAGTGAGGGCTGACCTCTTCCTTTGCCAATAAGAGTTTGTTATGAGAGGTCTGAGGGCTGGATAATGTTCACTGTTGATCGTTGGCTCAGACAGTACTTGTTAGGTAGATTTCTTACAAACTGTAGTCTGTTACTGATTCCAAATTACATGACAAAAATTGTAGGTAGTAACGTAATCCATTACATTACACTTTTCAGGTAATATATCAGTCTACTTTTATATTACTTTTGACCTAACTTGTTTATCACACTGATTTGAACAGGATAATGTCATACCATATTGATATAAAAATACAAAGAGAAAGAATATATATTCTATTTGTTGTTCTTAAAGGGATAGTTCACCCAAAACTTAAAATGAAAACAAAAATGAAAACCAAACCCGTAAGACCTTCATTCATCTTCGTAATGGAAGAGAAGAAATTGATGAATTAAGTCATTATTTTTTTTTTCTTTGCGCACAAAAAGTATTCTTGCAGCTTCGTAAAATAACAGTTGAACCACTGATGTCATATGGACTATTTTAATAATCCTTATACTGTGTTTCTGTGTCTTGAACGTGTCAGTTACATTGCTGTCTATGGAGGTTTTGGATTTCATCAAAAATATCTTAATTTGTGTTCTGAAGATGAATGAAGGCCTTACAGGTTTGGAACGACACAAGGATGAGTAATTAATGACAGAATTTTAATTTTTAGGTGAACTATCCCTTTAACAGCATGAAGTGCATTAAACATTAT